>NC_136493.1:38104666-38162166 GCF_053919585.1 Euprymna scolopes | reverse complement strand
ATGAGAGACGTCACAGTTGTTATGAGAAGTCACACATGGCAGGAAAAATGAGGAAATGTTGTTATTGCACGAAAAAAGTGAATTTAGGTTATTCTTTGTCTCGGTCTCCTTTGCGACATAGACTGCTACCATGCGTGGGTCCTGTGTGTAAATGTGGGTAAAATCAAAAATACGAAATGCCTTAAATAAGTTTCCAGACTTCATATGGGCACTTCTATTGATAGTGCATGTATGAAACTCTAGTCCCTTTCGAAGTAATCTCCTCCGGTTGCAATGCACTTGTCCCATTCTAACAACTTCTGGAAAGCCTCATGGAAGTCCTCTTGTGTGAGCATGTCAATGACTCATCACCTCAATTGTCTCATAATGACAGCCTCTAAGGTTTTCCTTAAGTTTAGGGAATTACTAAAAGTCACAGGGAGAAAGTTCTGTACTATAGGGAGGGTGAGGAACCGTCTTGATGCCCATCTTGATTTAATAGTTTGATCTTCTGATCACCCTTAGGATAAATTTTGCACAAATCTTCCGCATTTTCAGTTCCTTGCAAATAATTGTGTTTACAGTTCACACACTGATATTAAACTGTGCATTTATTATCTCTATAGACGCACAACGGTCCTTATCCATGAAATTCTTTATTTGGCCAATCAACTTTGGTGTTCTGACTTCCTTACTCCTCCTCCACCTCTCATCATCCATCAAAGACTCCCTGCCTTCCTTGAATCTCTTATGCCACTCAAAAACTGATGCCTGATTCATACAAGATGGTCTAAAAGCAGTGTCAAGCATTTCATATGTTTCAGGGGCATTTTTTCAAAGTTTAAAACATAATTTTATTGCATGTCGTTCTTCTAAAGTGTCCTCACATCCAGGTTGTATTTTTGAAATTCACCAGCTGTGACAATCAGGCTTTAGTAGGGTGTATTCCAATTCCTGCTGTAGCTGTTCATTTGAACCTGAAATCATAAAAATTCGTCAGTCATCTCATAAGATATTTAGCAATAGCATACTGAATTTTTAAGAGCTTATGACAAGAATTTAAAATGCTTGTATCAAAAGTCTGGAAACTTATTGAAGGCAACTCGTAGATCAACACTGTAAAATGGGATCGAACCCAACACATTAGGTCAAAGAATTTGCTGATATTTGCTCAGCCTAGAATTTATCATACGGATTTATCTGTTATGCTAATGTCATCATGTAGCTTGTTTATGCTTTTGGATGAAGCATGGATACCTTGAATTGCAGGAAGTTTGGTCAGCCAAGGAAACACTCGTCTAGCTGAAAACACTATCAATAATTTACCCCACTCTTTAGCTGTTCCTAAACCTAAACGTAGATTCCATGAACAAAGCTTCTTTCTATGAACTGCACACCTGTAGGACCCTGTTCAGTTTACCTGCTTTCCAGCTGTGATTACAATATTGCTGTCTTCAAGTCCAATGTAAACAAGTTTTTGATTATACACCACTTAAATAAATCAAATTTACTAAATTTCCATCACTAACAATTACTACGACGTTGTCCTATTGACTACTGTACACTCATTAACCCTTATCCTCGAGTGGCCTCCAGGCTTTGATAAGTGATGACTCCTTTGTAGAAAAAACAAAAAGGAAAATTTGGAGCCAAGTGCTTGGAGAAGACTGTATAGAGTGGAGTTTGAAGAGGGTTAACCCACTGAACGATGATTATTGGAGAGTGAGCTTGCGGAATATCATAAACAACTGACCCTCAGAACAAGGGAAAGATGATATTAAATAGAGAAAGAGCTTGACGGAAAAATTAGATGGATGAATCCCATAACCCTCTGGGTTCCTGTGAAGGGGAGATTGCGATATTTCATGCATCATGTCTTGCGCAAGAATAGCCTGGCGGCGCCCATCTCTCCCCAGGCTCCGAGCACATACAACACTTGCTATTATTAAATCATCACCCATTTTAGTATTGACCAGTCTCTACATCTCTTAATTTTGGTGATCTAGCAGGAACCGGTGTGTCAACTTGATTAATGTAAAATACATATTCATAAATGGATATGTGTATATGTGCGTTTGTTGATCAGGTGTGTTCCAAAATTCATAATGATCAGTTAAATAGTTTAGGTGTGAAACCTGTACATAAAAATATCAAAGCCTCTGTTCAGTCTCAAGAGGCAATGGACATCCCCCTAGGGTTAGCTGTGCACATAATTGTGACGCACGGGTTGCGCAATCTCCAACTATGCCTCTCCTGAATTTGCTCTGCTTAGATCCAGTGGTTAGGAGAAGTCCAAGACTGATTGGAAACAATGCCGAGATAAGCAGAGAGCACATACAGCACCTGATATTACCAAACGGTCACCCATTTAGTATTGACCAAGCTCAACGTCCCTTAACTTCGGTGATCTAACAGGAACTAGCGTGTCAACGTGATTATGCCGTAATAATGTCGTTCTATCGCATGCCAATTTTAATTTAAAAACTCTCAATGGAACGACTTTTGTAGAACATTTCTGCGTCGAATGTAACTGCTTGATAATATCGTCATTTTCCATGAATTGGAGTTTGTCTCAGGAGAAGAAACCTCAAAAGTAAATGCGGAGATGATGTTTAAAGCGATTCAAGTCTTGGAAGAAAGTAATTTAATTTTGAATGAAAATTGCTTCAAAAGAACCATGACAATTACGCTATTTCAAAGAGCTGCAGTGTATTCAATCCTTGTTTCGAAATAGACGAACACAATGCTTAGATGAGGTGCATCCATTTCCTGTAAAATGCACTGAATATTTGCATATGTTCTATATTTGCAGCAATCCCGGTTTGCTTTAAGGGTAATAACTAGTGATGGGACGATTGCAATATTTTCCCAATTCCGATACAATTACCGATTCTGTACTAAATTTCCGATTCCGATACAATTACTGATTCCGATTCCGATTCTTTATAAGTCTCTAACTATTTAATTATAGAGTTGTTATTTTTTTTTATCTGATTACCATAAAAACACATCTCAAATGTACAGATATTTTCTCAAACGTAAAAACACACGTGTGGGGATGATCTGTAGATTTTTTAGTTTGACTGGTTGTTTAAAAACAATAAATATTTATTTTTTAGCATTATAACTAACAGTGGAAGATATTGTTTTAAACAAAATAAAAAAAAACAAGTGAAGCATGCATGGTCCCCCGTGAGTGCACAGCGAACGAGGCATAAAAAAAATGACTAAGTTCAGCATCCCCCCATTATTTAGCCCCAAAGGTCCCCAGGGGACATCAAATCCTTGTGAAAATGAACAAATGGTGCAGTTTTAGGTCTTAACGTATGTAAATTTGAGTTCTGAACCATGCAGAAAAAGAAATGACTAACTTCATCATTTGATCCCCTCCCCAAAAGTCCCCAGGGTCTTAACATATTTAAATGTGAGCTCATCACCATGCAAAACTGCTACATAGACATACACAGAACATTTTGAACAAATATGGTAAAATAATCTCAAAAATGGAGTGTTTTTATTAGCCCTTAAAAAGCCCCTGGGACACACCCATGAGTTATCGCAAAGTATAAACAAACAAAATTATATAGAAATCAGTTAGTTACAACTTTTCCAAAAGTTTTATAAAAATCCAAAGAAATCAATTTCTTTTTTAATAAGCATAAAAGTGTCAATTTTAGCCATTTTAACTCGAAATGTACCCTTAGGGAGGGGCAATCAGAGTTTTACTGGAAAATCCGTTCTGTTACTTTTTTTTACTCATATCATGCTAAATGTTTGTGCAAAATTTCAAAAAGTTCCAAGGCGTAATTATGTTGTATATTATAGGAGATTATATTAACAGGGAGATATATTAAAACGTGTCATGTGTTATCTAGTGGATGTGAGATATTGTTCTTTTAACGGACTGATAATAAATGTATAAATCGTATGTATGTTGTTAACCAGGAGGACATGATATTGACGTATAAACTGAGTCATGTGGTATCAGACTTACCACATGGGAATATTTTACAGTTCATATATCAGAAGAATAATATATACTTCATACCCTTTTTCTTGAAGAGTTCTTCTATCTTCCTGCTGCTCCGTGACGAATCATGAAACGACCAGCACCATCCAATTGAGACTTACTTGTGAAACCACAAAACAACACTTTATATTTTTATAATATAAATTTATTACAGTTGTCTCAAATGATCTGCAGTTTGTCTACATTTTCTATTCTTACAGCCCGCTCCTGAGCTGTCTGTCCACCCCTCTGATTAGATCGTCTGTTCGCTCTGGTGGTCAAACTTCAACTCCGACTCTAACTTTCTGACCTCAGTTCCGTTACGTCACTAATTAAAAGACACGTCGCCTTAACGTGACCATTCCGTCACATAGGCCTGTTCAAGGTTATTTTGTTTATATTTAATTCTAGCTAAATTCTATAAACATTCCAGTTAAAATCTATTGCTAAACTTAATTCTATAAACAATAAATGACTCCCAATATAAACTATTTTAAGCATATCATTGAATAGATAGATAAATAGATAGATTGGCCGATAGATCGATAATAACTAATTAACTTTTAACAATGTTAATTAGCCAACAGTTATTGAGCAAAGTGCGGAAAGATGAACGAATGAACAAACAAGGGTGATGTTATAGGTCCACGCTCATTTTGTCGGGGGACCAAAAAGACAATTAATTGAATCATTTTTGGCGTTGCTATTGTTTCTTCTAGGAGGTTCGTCAACGGTCCTTGACGGAGTTGGAATCTGTTAGAAGGAACACTCAAGACAGAACCCAAGACGATGTAAGAGTTTATGTATTTCATTCACTCTCAGGTATTCATCATAGCAGGAGTAACCGACGATCTTTGGCTTGGTGGGGGTTCTTTTATTTCCATTGAGACCCCCTCTACATCATAGGGAGACCCATTTTTAGCCCCTCTGTCTCTCTAGTTGTCCCATTATCCAACTGTCCACTATGTTTGTGCAAACTGGAACACGTGACATTGACACGTCACGTCCATCTCTGTTCAGATGCTTTCCAGTGCAAATTAACCAGAGTTTGAGATATTTGACAACCTGTCAAAACATGATGATTCAAATCTCTGTTGTATACTCATCACTAAATAGGGAGATAATTATATAGACAGATAGATAAATATATAGATCGATAAATATATAAATAGCTAGATAAACGGATGCATGGACAGACACACTGATAATTACATATACAGACAGATAGACAGAGACTTTACTGCTTCTGCCTGACCACTATCTAACACAAGCAGAAAACAGGCAGAATGTAGAAGATCAAAATAGCACTATCAGTAAAAAATAGTAGCAATACGCACACTACTAAAGTCTCCCACCACTACCCCAAAGAACAATAACAACAGCAACACGAATAATAATAAAAAATAACAATAATAATAAGAAGAAGAAGAAAAGGAAGAAGAAAAATGTTAATAACGGGAAAATACAAATAGGGATATACTTGTAAATATGAGTTCTTGCATTAGAGACAGGGAGATAGAAAGACAGACAAACAGACAGGAAGACAGACATATGGCTCGGGCAGCGATCTATTTACTTAACATCATGTGCACGCGCCTACCTTTACTGGGGGCGACACCTTTTTGTGTCTACCTCATTCGAGAGTGTAGCCGGAAAGAAATAGAATTCCTTTTCTTAAGAAATTACTTGATTCTGCTACTTCCGTTTACTCGCCAAGGTCAATCTATGATTTTTAATCTGTCAATCATTCTCTCTACCAAAGTTTGCAGCTTTCATTGTATTATGTAACAGAGAGATATACGTGTCGAAACTAGCTGATCAAAAGTGGAACCCTATGGATCGACACGTAATACAAGGTGACTGGGATTTCAATAACTCAATTCAATGACTTGTGTTATTTCTTCCCCCCATCACACCAATAATTTCCTGGGTAAGGTTGACACTGTTGTCCAAACTTCCAACTTCCAAACTTCTGTATACGTAACGCACCTTCTCTCAACTCCTAACGAACTTCTGCTAATTCAACTTATTTCTTCGAAATCCAACTTCAAAAATGAACCTCCCTCTAAAAAATCAACCCTCTTTTATCTCCAACCAGGAGCATCTCATTTGCATATCGCGTGGTCACATTGCAGGCATATAAAGAGATAAGGCAGCCATTTTTGTTTCTTTCTTCTTCATTCATTTTATTCCACAACCGACCCTTTGAATTATGCACACGTGCTAGTTAGGTAAGTCGCACGTTTCCCTACACTTTTCTTTAGAAATTACTTGATGTTGCTACTTCCGTTTACTCGCCAAGGTCAATCTATGATTTTTAATCTGTCAATCATTCTCTCTACCCAAGTTTGCAGCTTTCATTCTGTTATGTAACAGAGATATACGTGTCGAAACTAGCTGATCAAAAGTGGGACCCTATGGATCGATACGTAATACAAGGCGACTGGGATTTCATGGAATCTTATTTAGTTTCTTTCTGGAAGGCCATGTATAGATTAAAATGATTCTAGTCAGATGTACTTTATCTACATTGTAAGTGGGTGGAGTGGCGAGGTCTCAAGTCACCTGTCTACGCTGATCGAAGCTGGTTGGTCAAAAGTGGATGTCTACACGATTACTAGAGTGACGCTGTCATCTTGAAACTTCTCATACCCTTCCTCATCTCCCCCTTACAATCAAAGCAATATTCCAATCGGTTTATTTGACCCTGTCCTTTTTTGTTGATAGATTTCACAGCGGTTTTTCCCTTCTTTTATTCTCCATCGTTTTTTCGTTTTCTTTGAACATGTCAATTCTGTTCATAGCACGAAGATGAGGACAGAGAGACATCTCGAATGGTATCGCTATTATGAATGGGTCGTTGTCATAGTTATTATACCGAGGGAATAATTGTTTCAATATATAGACAAGTGGGGCAAAAGATAAGTTGAATCAGATGGATAAAAAAATATGTATATATAAGAAATATCACAGCAATATAGATAGTTATATGTGTGCAAGTGTGTATATATGTCTGTGTGCGTGTATATGTATGTGCGTGTGTGACAGTGTGTATATATTATTTATGTGTGTGTTTTTATGTGTGTGTATATGTTTATCTCGTATATATCAATATTTATACAGGGTGACCCCCCCAAAAAACGGGCACCAACTCTAATCAGTCCCCGTTTCTTAGTGTTTTGTCCGAATGAAATTAAACTTTGGTCATAACTAGTTTATTATATTCAAAACATCACATTAAAACACTAGGGTCTTTGGCCTTTTTTCTCCGTTCTACAGCATATGTTCTAGATGGCCTCCATTTAGCTTTTGTTTTTGTTTTTGTTTTTTTGGCGCTTTTCTGGTTGTCGTTGGATTCATGAGGCACCCACTTATCAAGATTTTTGTCTTTCCAATCTCTATCAGGTGGTTAGAAATCGTCGTATACGTTACATCCAATTCAGAAGCACGTTTTCGAACAGGTGTGCGGGGGTTGGCTTCGACTAAGGCTTTGTTGTTTGCTAACATCCGATGGCCGCCAATATGCTAATCATCTTCAAGACTCTCGTCGCCCCACGAAATTTCTTAAACCACCATTGTACTGTGCATTCCATAGTGGTTTCTGTGCCAAACGCTACGTTGATTACGCGAGCTAGTTCAGCAGATTTTCGGCCTAACTTTAATTGAAATAAGCAAATTGTGTGAATTTGCTTTTTTCCCGTTTTCTATTCAACGTAATGAAAAAACATAATTATTTTAAAACGATTCTCATATAAATGATTAGATAGACCGAGATACATTCTTTAAAATGATATATAAAGTTAACTGATTTGTAAATACATGATTTGAAATCGAAATTAAAAATTCCGCAAGAACTCTCTTTTCAACCTAATATTTGTCCATATGTGTGTGTATATATATATATATATATATATATATATATATATATATATATATATATATATATATATATATAATTTCTTTTGGGATATCCTCTCGAACAATAAATTTTTGTAAATTATCATTTACAGACATTAATTGTATTCTTTTATGACAAACTCTGTTTCCTATTTTGGTTATTATTGGTAAATATCTGTGTAATATATGTTATATATATATATATATATATATATATATATATATATATATATCTATCCGAACAGTGAGATGAGTCTAATCACAGATTAATTAATCTTGTGGTTTACAATCTTTCAAAATATTGTTGAGAGGAAATATTTTTATATAAGACGATCCCAGCCAAATAAAATAGCTCAGTATACAAGATAAGGCGAAGTAAAAATTGTAGGAAATGTTTAATCCAATTCCTCCATTGGATCACCTTAGAATGATTTCCTTTTCTATGCCCCTTTAAAAATATTTTTAATTAATTTTCTGTATATGTGCTAAAAAGAAAACTTATGTCTATCCATCATAAATATTTTGCTAAAGACATTTCCTCTGAAAGTTGAGCCTTACATCGAAAATCCACGAATTAAGAAAATAACTTTAAATGTTGTATATTCTTCGTTTAAGTAATTATTTTTTGTTTAAAAATTCTATATTTTACTGCAAAAAAATTAAAATATAACACCTACAATTATACAGATATTTGTTTGTAAACAAGCGGTTTGAGCACTATAAAAGTAGTGGACGAATGTTTGTTAAAATAGACATTTGTGGAGTTTTTTGACGGGCGCCGCTGCTGTGGGTCAATGACTAGAACTGACGACTGTCACACGATGGTTCTAAGTTCAATCCTTGGTGTGGATGAGATGCTAGTCAAGCGGCACTGACAAGTTGTGATACAACGAAACAAGACTGTATGTGGATGACTACAAGTATATTTTAAGCCCCCCCTCTTTGGGTAGAGCACTGTCGTAAGAAGTGCTAGTCTAGCCGCACGGATGAGTTGTGATACAACGAAACAGGACTGTACGTGGATGACTACAAAAAAATATACATATATATTTATATGGCGACAACTTTGCCAAAGATGATTTATTATGGTGGCGATTTTAGGAACCTGCAATCTGCTAGACGAGTGGTTCTCAATCTTTTTTTACTCATGGACCCCTTTTCCCTTCTTTTTATCTTGGTGGACCCCTTCATAACTATTGGTCATGAGACAATCTTCTATTTTTCACTAATATAAATTTTGAGGTTTTAATAATCAAAGAAATATTATATAATTAAGCTTTATTTTTAAATGAAAACTAATTTAATGGGGTAAACCTGGAAAATAGAATATTATAGTTAAAATACTTGAATGATTGAAAAAAAAAAAACTATACAAAATTACAGTAGAAATTAAATTTTTAATAATAAAAACTATTCTGGGTTGGTTTTCTTCGTCGGCCACCAAAATATCGTTGCGGACCCCCATTTTGTTATGTTTTGCCTTTGGACCCCCAGAACTATTCCATGGACCCCTAGGGTCCATGTGGACCCCGGTTGAGAACTCTTGTGCTAGACGATCAGCCATACTGACATTTTTTGTTCAAGTGTTTTCTCTTTTCCTTTTAAATGTCCATCTTGATCTGAACTTGAAAAGTACTTATTTCAGTGGCATTTCAGACGTACAACGATTTACTTCTGCAAGGAAATTCTTTTTGGATAAGAAAATATCAATATTGAAGCCGTGTGTTCTTTTTTTTTTCTGGGTAGGGAAGGAGATTAGAGTATTTTCAGATTGTCTAGATCATCGTATAATATTTATTCGATGGAACTGGTCAAATATTTTGTCTCTTTGAAATCTCATGATCGACAAAAAAAAAAAAAATGTTCTTCCCTCGCAATATTTGAATCATTTTTTTTTTTTTTTTTTTTTTACAAAATTACATACTTCCATTCAAAATTCAAGTTAAAATTATTTTTTTTCTTAAAAATCTTAATGGTTACGATAAACCAAGAATTAATCGTCCTGTCTGCAAGGTCACTAATTCGCTAGCTGCAACCCCATGCAGCTGGATACTCACCCTCTTCCTCCACACACACCTCGCCGAAACGGGGCATCTGTAGACATTGCGTGGCAATTTATGATTTCTTAGTGTAACATTGTACACCTTTACACACGCGTTGACATGTAAGCAACCGGGACCCAACACGTTGTAGCAGGGTACGTCACAAGGAACATAGGACAAGTGATAACTTAACTCAACTCCATTTTTTTTTTTTTTTTGCAACAACGACATTTATTTCCGGGTACTTTCCCGAATTAACCGTTATTATGCTCCTTTTTTCTGATCTCTGTCCTCTCAAATGTTATTTCGAAGTTTTCTCTCTCTCTCTCTCTCTCTCTCTCTCTCTCTCTCTCTCATATAGTTTTTCCTTTTTTTCTTACCATGACGTAATTTCATTCACGGATCGGTATTTGCATATAGTCGCCATATGCACTCTGTTAGTTTAGGATCCTGGTGGTTGAGCAGTTTTGAAGGAGGCGGCTCGGCTGTCTTGTCTGTCGGTCTCCACTTCGGCTAGAAAGAAGTGGAGAGGCCCAATTCGATCAATCGGCTGATAAGATATACCATTTTATCTATAAATACATACAATCTATTTCTAAAAAATCAAAACCTTATTTCTCCTGTTTATTTTTTCTTCCAAACATGTACTAGAAGGTGATGGCTGAAGTAGAATCGTGTTTGAAAGAAGAAAAGATTACTCATTCCAAGGAGTAATATTTTCTGCGAGTAATACTTTCGCTACAACTTGCGGAGAACGCTGTGTTTTACGGTTGTTTTAAAGATGGAACGGAAATTTAAATTTCGTTCCGTTTCAACTTTTTTTTTTTTTTTAAATTTGCGCATGCGTCCGAAAGTAATCGAAAGAATAACATTCAACAATCATACATTTTATATAAAAAAAGATAAAGATTTTTTTTATATAAAAATAAAATATAATTCTTGAAACAAAAAAAGTCGATTTGATATACTTTTTGGGTATTTGTTTTTCATACGTCCAACTCACCGTTCACATTGGAAATGTCGACTCTCATGGGTTTTCGTGTATGCTTACAACGAATAAACACACCAACTTCACCATGTTAAAAAAGACTTTCGGAATTTGACACTTCGAACATATGACCGTTTCGGACAATACTCCATGTTCAATATAAAACTTCCTACTTAAATCTTCTTGTCACCAAAATTCTTATATTTGGAACTTGTGTACGTATAGATGGTCGTGCTATCCATTTTTTAAAACTTTTTATTTTATCAATTACTTTCGATTTTTAGGGAAGCATGCGCAATTCAAAAAAAATTTTTTAATCGGAACGAAATTTAAATTTCCGTTCAATTTTTAAAACAACCATAAAACAGCGTTCTCAAGTTCTTTTTTTTTTTTTTACAAGGTGGTCACCACTTATCAAGGCCCGGAAGCCACTCAAGGATAAGAGTTATTGTAAGTACAGTACATTAGTGTGGATATTTAATACAGTGTCTACTTAAGGGGGCGGTTCATTAGGAATTTGTTTACATTGGACTTGAAGACATCCTGTTTTCCAACTAACTACAATATGGTTGTTTTCAAGTCCAACATAAGTTCTTGATGAGCCATCCCCTTAAGTAAATCAGATTTATCAGATTTCCACTACTAATGATTACTATGACATGTCCGTTTGAACATTGTAAACTCATTAACTCTCTTATTCTTGAGTGGCGTCCAGGCCTTGATAAGTGATGACTACTTTGCAAAAAATTAAAAAATAATGCGAATACTTTTTAAGAAGAGTTCACCTTAAGCAATCTCGTAACCCTAACTTCCCTTATTTTGTCTTTTAATCCTTTCATTTCATGAGTGAAGTTTCTGACAAAGGAAGAAAAATTGGTGTTTTTTTTTTGGGGGGGGGGTCAAAATTTATCCATCTAACACATCGTTTTCCAGTTTGTAGGTCCTGGATATGACCTTAAACTATATCCGATGCAGGCTTTGGCGAGTGTGGAGCCATTCTTTAATTGCCATTGTTCCCAGGTCCACTCTGACCATGAGTGGTAGTACCTGTTAGGGTCCTAACTATGGGTTAAATAGAAACCGACTTGAAAAAAACAAATATATTCTATTAAAATTTTTTTCTTCAAAATAACTGAATTCGGCATTAAATAACCATAAAAGGGTTGATATGCCGTAAAACAAAAACAATCAACAAAATCCAGTTTGTAACATTGAAGTAGTATTTTTCTATTTTTTTTCTGTTTTTTTTTTCTGTTTTTTTTTTTGTTTCTTTTTGCTTATGTCAAATGGCTTCGTGCTTTACTGGGGTTATTTTTCATTAATAAAAAATGTAAAAATTAAAAAAAAGAAACAAACCTACGATGAGTAAAAAAAACATTGAAACATGGATATGCTTGTGAAAATCCTGAATAATTTCACTGAATTCATAATTTCAAGAAACTTCTTGCTCTCAGGAAATTCAGTAATTGATCACTCGAACGCTTGTGTGACTCCCTTGAGACATAGAGCTAAAGATGAAGGAATCTAATTGGCTTTAAACAGGCCTTGTTTCTCCATTAATACTACAGAGATAACTGGACGTATCACCAGTACACCATACTGTGAGATTATTACACTAGTAGAGTGACCTGACGTTGGATGAAATTAAATGATGATCAACAAATGTTTCACATTCCCATATTTTTATTTTTGTCATCAAAATCGATGAAATCGATTATTTTTCAATCAAATCGATTGATTGCCTGCTCTAATTGGGGACCCATCACGATGCACCTGAACGAAAGTTCACATGCCTCTCGCAGTAACTAAGTTCACTATACATTGTAGTCTACATTGCACTCTAGAGAACCTACTGTTGATTTTATAAAATTATTTTTCTGTATAACGGCATGCATTAAAGTTTAAAATGCAAAAGTCAAGTATCATTGGTTCAATTATGCTCTAAACAGAAACATTAATTTCCAACGCGCTTTTCTCATATCAAAGAGCCTAGTGTTCATTTTTATATGCTTAGCCTTACTGGTTGTGTGGTGAGATAATGGCTTGAATTTAAGCTTAAAATGAAAAAGTCAAGTATCATTAGGAAATTGTGCTTTAAACAGAAACATTCAGTTCGAACACATCCCTGTCATATCAAAGAACCGACTGTTGATTTTATATGTTGGGCCTTTTGGCTTGTGTGGTAATAAAACTTCTCAAATGCACTTGTAATGTTAGGCTGTGTAAGGTGTTAACTTTGGTCAAAGTCGTCTGTTCCTTCTTTCATCGGATTATTTCGATTATCGATTACCGATACTTATCGGAGGCATTCTGACACAATAGCTTAGAACACTTGCCATGCACAGAAAGTGCTTTCATGTGAAATTTCATAAAAATCGGCCAGTCGTTTTGAAGTCCATACGGAAGTAACTCACATACACACATACAATGCTCCTTTTATATAAAAGTATGTGTATATACTAACTGATGAGCCCAAATGAGGGCGAAACTCGAGTCTTGGACTTCCGGTTCTTTGACTGTCATGGTTCTTGTGGGCTGCGACGTTGTTTGGCTGTGGAATTTATATTATATTTAAAAAGGAAAAACCAAAATTACTTATGTATTAATCAACGTTTCATCTTTATTTCACGACTTCCTCGGATGATTGATTTGAAGAAATACAAGTACAATATTTGAAAGTATTTGGTGCGTTTATGATATGAAAAGGATATTTCTGATTTTTTTTTCCGAACGAACCCTAGTTATTAGAATGAAATTATGTAATGAGTTTATGACATGCAATGAGTGATTTGGACATTATTTATTGAGATATTTTTTATTTAATTTTATTTCCGTTTGATGAAATAAAGAACGTCAATTAGAACAATCAATTTCATTTCTTTACATTGTAATATATTTCATTTATTTTATTATTCTTACAAGTGACTCTCGGCGATTATTGTTTTTAGTGACTCTAGATGGAATTAAAAAAAAACTTCTATATCTTTTGATTCTATGAAAAATGTAATCTTCATTGAAATTTCTTTTAATGTCCTCTTAGCATATCGATTTCTATAACATACAAATAAAATTAGATTTTATATATATATATATTTTTACAGATAATTTACTTGTATTTTGTTTCTTTAAATCAATCATCCTGAAGAAGTCTTTAAATAATGACGAAATGTTGATAAATATATAAATATTTTGGATTTTTCTATCACAATTGGATATTATTTCCATATTTTCCATCAGATATATATATATATATACACACACACACACATATATCATTAATACAATTTTTATAAGTGTGTTTGAGTAGAAATATGAACTTGAATTTCTAGTTGCTCTATAGAATCGACACTATGCTATTTTGGCCTTTTGGCTAAATGGCTTGGACAAGCAGTATGATGGTCAAGTAGTTAGGACTAGGTTAAAGAAAATTTCCAACAAAACTGTGACCATCAATGCTGCTAAAGGCAAGGTTGCTCCACGTTGCAGTTCAAACGAGTATATTTAGAAAGTCAAAAGCCTATAATGACATTCCCTTATGTCGCCTCATGAGATATGCGAGGGGTTCCGTGAAAATTTAAAGGAGTGCGTTATCTAACTACTCTGACTCTGTGTTCAGCAGTTTGACAGTTATTTAACCGACTTGTCCCCTCCTACAGACGGCTCTAATGGCATGCTATGATGGCATGATTACAGAGTGCCAAATCGTGGTTGTGCTAAAATAGGTCAACTATAACATGTCTCCACGTCTTTACGTTATGCACTACATATTTTATTTGATACTGTCACCCATATTGGTACCTATTCTGAGAGATGTGTTCAACCATTAAGCTGCTCAGAGATCTATATCTGGACACGTTATTAAAGGAGTGATCTCATTGCTAAGGAAAAAGGACGGGCATAGTCGGGAGCTTATAGATGAGTATAGGCCTATAACTTTGCTAAAGATAATGTTAAAGAGTTTAGCAAGAGTTCTTGCAAATTGTTTTCAGATTGTTGTCGTTGACTTGATCAAACCATATCCGAATTATGGTGTGATGGGAAGATCAGGTCAAAAAGAATTTGCATCTGATTCACATGGTCATAAAGGGACAAAAGATTACACTGAATCTGTGCTGATCAAAGCTTTTGATAGTCGACCGTCGCTTCTTGAGATGTTTTACTGATAGACTCTGGAAGAGATTCTCCATTCTGTATTGTTAGGGTTAACTGATAATAACAGTCCAGGTAAATGATTTGGGAGCCATTTGTTGTTTTTCAGTCGGTGTATCAGAGTTGTCTGTTGTTGCCTCTACTTTATATCTTGGCATTGGAACCTTTCTTTCACAAATGAAGGGATGAGGCAGCAACATCAGTCTTGCATGAAATTGCTCTTCCTGGTGGACCGTGTGTCAAGGCTTCTGCATTGTAATAGTGACAAAGGTGCTCACTCGATATGAAGAAGTCACAGCAACTGTTTTTAATCATAGTAAATCTGTTGGTCTACAATTCGGAGCCTGGAGTGGAGTCCGCACTTCTGCGTATTTTCAGCTGGTCTGACAGCCTAGTTTGAATCCTTGATATTTGATTTTAGATGAGTCCACAGCTTGATGAGAATAAGTCGGTTGAACAATCAAAGGTGAAATCGTCAACAGAAACTTTCCTTAAAGGATGGAGCCGAATCAGGTGCCCCTTACTGTGATTAAGGGTGCTTTTCTCAGCCTCATATCTAATCTATCGATTGAAGGCTGTAATAAGCCAAAGGAAGAAATACAGTTTTTGTCCGAATGCTGAGTCACGTTTAGAACATTGCCGGGAACCAGGGTTTTTTCACAGTTTAGAAAGAAACTATAATGGGAATTAGCGGTAGGCACCACTTCAGATCCACTACAGGAGCTGGGTTGGTCAGAGAAGATACACTATTAGTGAAGTTAGGCGCCATGCCAAGGTTATCTAAACAACTCTGAATATTCCCTTACTTGGCGATTGTTTCAGAGCGCGCTTTCCTTTGCCAGATCACACAGAGGTTGATTCCTTTTTGTTCACACTGTGAAGATCATGAAGAAGAAACGAGCATGCCTTTCTCACTTGCAGCAAAGTTTGGAAACTTTGAGAGTATATCAAAGAGGTAGTGACTCGCATTGACACTGAGCAACCATTTGTCCTTGATGTAGTATCCGTTATCAACAACATAGCGCTGCCGTGGTTGTGGGAAGAAATAATGTTTTTATTAGTTATCCTTGCAGTAGCAATGGGTTACACATGGTTAAAGAATAATTTATTTTTTCTAGCTATTCGTGCTGTAGTGAGACTAGTGACGTAGGTTACACATTTTGACGGGGTTCATTGGGTCGAATCCATTTTCTGATCACGTTTGGAAAAGATTACATTTCATGGAGTTCGATAGGAAGTAAGTGCATGACACTAGCTTATGCATTTATCAAAGAGCTCGGTACGAGTATGTGTTTCCTCCCTAAGTATTGCACATCCATTAGAATTTATTTAAAAGACTCTTACCTAATTGAATAAATGAGTCCTAGTCCGGTTTTATGTTTTGGTACTAGAGAGCCTCTAAAGATGTTCACTCCCTTTAGTTATTTTGTCCTTAGTCACCCCTAAATATAGTTTCTATCTTGAAGGACACCATTCATGCCCATATTCTAGCCCGATCTTGTTATTTTTTATGTCCCCATTTAATCCCCACTACCATTTAGTGACTGATCTGCCTGCTTTTTGGTGGACCCAGAATATAGTGTGCGGTCTGACACTTGACACAAAGAGTTTAGATGCCTTACTAACCTTCCCTGCTAGCATTTTGTCAATCGTTTTAGGTGTTGGTAGCTCTTCCCATTCCCAATAATCATTCTTGTATATATATATTTATTTGTAATATATCAAGTGACACACATTATCCTCCTCCTCACGTTTGATTGGCCTTGTGCCTAATTTGTTCATTATGTAATCCATCTATACTCCTATAAATTCGTTTTTCTTTTGTGTGTACTGATATTCATATTAAAAACCCTCTTTTCTGTTAGTATGTATTTGCTTTCCCACCAAAGCAAAATGTGACACAAGGTCGTTTTTAATGTGGGGTTAAACAAGCTCCCCGAAAAAAAAGGCAAAAGGGGCACTTTTGTTGGGGCCAACAATAATAATTGTCCTAGTGTAGAGAGTTTCCCCTCCATTGACCGGGACAAATTATCTTAAGTGCAGCATCTGCCGGAGAGATACTACACTTTGATCCCGACCCGAAGGCCAAGAACAACAGAAAAGAGGCTTGCCTCTTTTCTATTTATTTAATGTATTTATTTGCTTTCCCACCAAAGCAAATTAGGCACAAGGCCGTTTTTTAATTTGGGGGAAAACCAGCTCCCCTAAAAGTAGGGTAAAAAGGGGGCACTCTGGTTGTGACCAAAAATAAAATTGTCCCAGTATAGAGGTTTTCCCCTCCATTGACGGTACAAATTATCTTAAGTGCAGCATCTGCAGAATAGATACTACACTTTGATCCCGGCCAAAGGCCAAGAACAACAGAAAAAAGGCAAGGTATTTATTTGCTCCCCCACCGAGAAAATTAGCCACAAGGCCAATTTTTAATGTGAGGAGTGAAGGGGAATGGGGATCAACTCCCCGGGGAGTAGGGGAGCTGGATAGTGACAATTGGTATGAAGGGTTTCCCCTACATTGACCAAGGTCTTATATGTGGGGTTGCCCCCACATATGGTCTTTGCTTGTAGTATCTGCCGGAACAGATACTACAAGGCCATGAACAGCAGAAAAAAGGCAAGCCTCTTTTCTATTTATTTAAAAAAGAAAATACAATTTTCTTATATATGGATTCCGGAATTGCATTCACTAGCAAAAGATCTAGCTAATTTGCATATTCTTTCAAACATCATAGGAAATCGTAATAAAAAATTCTTTGCTCATTTATACAAATTATATTTCATTAAAAGTTATCGATAAGTATTGTTTATCAGATTAAAAAAGAAGTTCGGTGAGAAAGATTGGAAATATTTCAATGAATAATTTTATACAGATTGGCAGACGATGATGAGTCAACGAGTTGTGTGTGTGTGTGTCTGTGTGTGTTTCCTAATGTTTGTGCGTGTGAGTGGAGAGAGATGCTGCAGAGATGAGCACCCAACAGAGAGGCGCCCAGCGACACCAATCTGTAGTTTCAGGTCAACTGGACTCCACCGGTTTATTGAAGAAAAATCTGTATGTTTAAAGGATTTAAGTGGCTCCCAGAAAGACTATTTCGAATAAACTCTCTGATTGGTTCAAAATATAATTATTTGGTTTTTTTTTTTGTTTTTGTTTTTTTTCATCCAGGATAATGTATGCACAGATGATGTGCATACAAAAAAGTTTATGCATTTTCATTTTGAACATCGAAGTGTAAACATCGGCCACTATGACAATTTTTTCAACGGACCTAGCGACAGATTTGATGCAAGTCTTCCATTTTAAGTATGAGCTGAAGGTCGATACCAGAAGCTTATCAAAGCAGGGACTTTATTAAGGAAAGAGCTATTCATACCAATTAGGGGTCAAGTGAGTGTCTTAACGTTAGTAATAAAAGGGATAAAATTGGATTTAGACATATTAAAAGTAATCAGTCACACTTTTTATTCTCATTGTACCACGTGCTCCAAGTCAAAAGAGAAAGAATCAGAGAGATCTTGATCATTAATGTTTTTTGACGTGTCACCATTATTAAGTTGTGGCTCAACTTGCTCAACAGACAGCTAAGAACTGGCTACTTAATTGAACCGTGAAAACTTGCACATCATTTAATTCTGAAGAAAATAGATTAAATTTAGATTTCTCTTGATTTATTGAACTTCTGAGGAAATCAAGCTTTACTTCAGTACATGTAATCTGGTTTCTTGCTGGTTTTAGCCACATTTAAGTTGATACTTATTTCCTGGTTTAGCCGAATATAACTTGATTCATTTGTCTGGTTATGGGAAAAGACTTTTGTTTTTTGTTTGATTTTATTCATCATTTTGTTTTGTTTTGTTTTGTTTTAAGCGTAGCTTGGTATAGTCACGTTGACACACCGGTTCTCTATTCTCATGAGATCCCCAAAGTTAAATGACGTTGAGCCTGGTCATACCAGATGGGTGAGCATTCTGGAATACCAGTTGCTATACATGGGAGAATGGTGACGTCTCCTTCAAAATAAAAAGTGCAATAAAACAACGTCATCTCCCCTGGCCAAGATACCTATTATAATAAAGTCGTATTCCTGTTTGTCTGTTCAAAATATACGTCATTGCAGAGTTCATCATATATGAATGTGATACCAGATGACGTCATATATGATTGTTTTTGTCCTCATATACGTCATATATGATATCATAGCAGATGACATTGTATATGACGTATATATGACGTCGTAGTACATATGTAGTGTATATATACATATATATATATATATATATATATATATATAAACAGTGTTTCATGGTAAACAACTGAGGATCCCTTAAAAATAAAATATTATTGGTATTATAGTGAATTCGAGAGAGCAAGTTTATGCAGTGATTGCAGATGATTGAATGACTTAAAGACTAAATGGTTTTCTAACGAATGATACTTTTTTTTGTATAGTTTTAAAGGTTAAAAACTTCCAAGACTATATATCTATGTGTGTGTGTGTTCAAACAAACGTTATTAAACACAGTGTCTCTAATTAATTATTCTGAAAGAAATTAGTTGAAAATAATCTTTAAAATATGGGACAAGAATACACCTATGTACAAAAGTTAACGGGAATATAAGGAGGATAACTCGAAAGGTACAAAAATTTATATAAGGAATAATTAAGCAAAGATACTCTGTGTTATATAATGAAACTTGTTTGTTTGAATGAAAACATGCTGCCTAAATACGCACACACACACACATATATATTTTATAAATGTTTATTTTTTAAATATTGTTAATTTCAATGCATACGTTTTCATTTAACGGGTTCAGACTGTTATGATAAAACTGAATCACCGTTAATTTCGAGTTAAGCTCAATGTATCTATTGTATAGGTGCAGAGCATATATAGTACAAAACTTTGTTGAAATTCAAAGACTTACATTTTTTCTTTTATATAACTTTTATTTATTTCATCCTGGATCTCTTCATTACAGCCGTTTCGTTAATGGGATGGAAATTTTATGATTTTATGTGTTCATAAAAATCTCCTTTCTCACCAACACATCAGATGTTATTTCTAGTTGATGTTACCAACAAAAAGTTAATTTTGTACACGATAAACCTGGTGTTTTCGTTTGGGGAAAGGAATTCCATCCCCATGTTGTTACAAGTTGAAGACAGTCAACTGGCGTTTATGCAATGTCCATGACTTTCGCTTATACTCGCTCGAACTCGGCATTTAATAGGTCTTTTCTCTTCATTCTCATGGCAATTGTTTGGTTACCCTGAGGCAAATGCTTAGCGAATAAAGCAAAAGGTGATTTCTTGACTGAGTTTGAATATCATGACCGACAGAAATTGTCACCTCCTACACTGATGATTGCATAACTATGTAATTATAATGTCTGTAGGTATAAAGAATAAGTATTGCTTAATTTTTATATATATATATATATATATATATAGAGAGAGAGAGAGAGAGAATTTAAAATTTTAAAATGAAATATTAATATTAATATTAATATATCCGATCTTGATAAAAATGATCAATATTAAAAAACAGAGCATTAAATATGAAGGGAGGTAAAGTTATGTAAATGTTGATTTACAAATATATATCAATAAAAGTGAAATTGTCTGTGTGCGTAAATTTCCCTACCAAACTACTCTGTCAATTTTTAATCTACAGACTCGAGATTTGACATAACGACTACTGAGATTCGGGGAAATCTTTTTAATTGGTGTTCGGCCAGAAATTTGGCTGTCAAGGGGTCAAAGTTCAACGATTTGATCTTTGAAAACTCTACCTAACTCCTCCACCAATTTTGGGTTTAAAGATATGCAATTTTAGATTAGGTTACTTGGACATGGATCAAACTTTTTACTTTGATTTGAGCCGAAAACAATTGTTAAGGGGTCAAAATTGGGGTCAAAGTTTTAAAAAGATTTGACCTTTGCGATTACTCAGCCAATTTTTGGTCTAAACATTTGAAATTTTACATAAAGTCTATTCAGACATAGACCAAGTTTTTTAACTGGATTTTGGCCGAAAATTTGCCTGCCAAAGGTCAAAGTTCAAAAGATTTGATCTTTGCAGTCTCTAGCAAACTATTCAGCCAATTTTGGGTATAAACATTTGAAATTTTATATAAAGAGTATTCAAACATGCAGCAAGCTTTTTAATTAGTTTTTGGGCGAAAATTTTGCTGCCAAAGGTCAAAGTTGAAAGAGTTGACCTTTGCAGACTCTACTGAACTCCTCTGCCAATTTTGGGTCTAAACACTTGAAATTTTTAGGTTATCTGGACATGAGTCAAACGTTTTAATACATGTATACATATGGACATAAAGTTATAAACAGTACATAGTGTCCGAGCAAAGCCAGGCTGAACTACTAATATCAAATAAAATTGGCTGACAACGCATAGTGTCACATTTATATGTAACTGCTATTAGTTTGCTTTTAAGAATGACGGTATATTAACGTTTGTCAATCCGCATATGTTCAACGCATGTTAAGTCTTCCTAACGTTATCTTAATTCAAGAAATCAAGTGATCAAGTACTCTATCATTATTAACCGTCTGATTTATTTTAATTGTAATCAAGTATTGTACCACATCAGAGGTTATTTATTATCAGTAGCTTAATAGCCTAAGTATAACGTCTCTTTAAGTTTCCGGTCGACTAAACAATATCCAATAATGTTAGAGAATAATATGATATCACTATGGTTACTCAATTGGAGCATCAGTTCGTCTATGCAATACAAACATCAATAGCATTTTCTGAGCTGTCTGTGTACGCCATAATATTAATAGGTAATTTATGATTGTTTTTCGGATGCAACTAAATGATGCTGCCGAAAATGCATGCAGAGTAGTGATCTTTCCTTTACTTTACTTTACTTTAGGGAGTCTGGTCCTTGCTAACAAAGATTAGTAAAAGTAAAACGCTTTGAACCTAGCCCGAAAGCCCGGTGGCGGATCCCTTCAAAAGAGCAAAGAAAAGTATACAGGGGAGCAGATACTAAACTTTGGGTAATTTATGATTGTTTTTCAGATGGAACTAAATGATGCAAACGAAAATACATGCAGGGCAGTGACCTTTATTTTACCCTTGGTTTGGTAAACTCTTGACTAGTGGCCCCTTTTCCCCACATGTTCTGATGGGCATGACGAATCGGTGTCTTATTTGATATATAAACAGTTTACCAGAGTCTGAGTTACCGGTTATTCGAGAGTTTTTAATATACAAGACAGCCAGAAATAAAATCTTTTAGTAAAAGGAGTATTGCTTTTGTCCTTTGTTTGGTAAACTTTTGACCAGTGACCTCTTTTCCCCACACGTTCTGATGTGCACAATGAATGAGGGTATTATTTGAGTCCATATGAATAACAGTTTGCCAGAGTTTGAGTTACCAGTTATTCAGGAGATTTGAATATACGAGAAAGCCAGAAATTAGATCTTTTAGTAAAAGGAAGATTTTCTTTCATGGCATCAGCAGAACCAAGTGGCATGATTCCAATTATGTTTCATTAAGTTTAAGATCCTGGAATGTGCTCTGATGAACTCATAACAGTTATGCCCCTTTGACATACATACTCCAGACTAACTCGACAAGCAGCAAAATTCCATCTCTTTACTGTTGAAATCCCTAGATGCCAGAAAGCCTTCTACTCTAGCAGTTTCTTCCTTCAAACTGCTCGATTTTGGAATTCTCTCTGTTTTCATGCTTCCCTAACTGTATTAACTTTCAACTCCTCATAGTCCCCTGTAAGACACGATCCCAAATAGTAGTTGCTTAGGTTTCAAGTGACATATGCTTGTTTGGAGAAAAAGAGTAAAACGAAAATTTAAAGAAAAATTCTTTATTAGTCATCGTCATAAATTTACAGAATAAATATTTGATCAAGAATGCATAGGAATAGTAAAAACTGTCAAATCTTAGATCAAAGTGAAACACATTCACCTAGCTCAAAGTCCAAACCAGAAAGAGATCAAGCCTAAATTTCGAATACTCCAAATTAATAAGCAGTAAAATCCCATCTTTCAATTTTGAAATCCCTAGATGCAATAATTGTCTGAGTAATTTCGTAAAGACTTCAGAGGTAATTTTTTTAAAAACTTTGACCCCAATTTTGACCCCATAACATTTATTATTTTGGTCTCAAATCAAAATAAAAAAGTTTTACCCATGTCCAAGTTACCTACATCTAAAATTTCAAGTTTTTAGAACCAAAATTGGCAGGGGAATTTGGGAGAATCTGCAAAGGTTAACTCTTTCAACTTTGACCTGTTGGCAGCCAAATTTTTGCCCTAAAACTGATTAAAATGCTTGTCACATATGTCTGAATACCCATTATGTATAAGTTTCAAATGTTTAAGCCCAAAATTGGCTGAGTATTTTGCTAGAGACCGCAAAAGTCAAATCTTTTGAATTTTGGCTCATTGGCAGCTCAAATTTTTGACCCAAACCGATTAAAAAGCTTGCTCTATCTCTGAATAACCTTTATGCAAACTTTCAAATGTTTACACCAGAAATTGGCTAAGTAATTTGGTAGAGACCGCAGAGGTCAGTTTTTAAAACTTTGAACCCCAATTTTGACCCCTAAACATTTACTTTTTGGGCTCAAATCAAATTAAAAAGTTTGATCCATGTCCAAGTAACCTACATTTAAAATTTGAAGTGTTTAGACTTAAAATTGGTGGCGGAGTTTGGTAGAGTTTTCAAAGGTCAAATCGTTAAACTTTGACCCCTTTACAGCCCAATTTCTAACCGAAAACCAAGTAAAAAGATTTTCCCAAATCTCAACACCTCTTATGTCAAATCTCGAGTCTCTAGACCGAATATTGACTGTTATTTAATAGGGAAATTTACACACACACACACACACACACAAACACATATATTTTCACGTTTATTGATATATAGATTATATTTCCAATCCTATATCGAGTACTCGGTTTATCTTCAATCCATGCATAAAGACTGGTAAGTAGATCTGCTCTGTTCCGGCTTAGTCAAAGACAGAGGAGTCCACCACTGGAAATGTGCCACCCAACTCTATCCCACCAAATGAAAACCTATAGGGGGGAAAATCTTCATATGGTATCGAGCCGGGTATGGGCTGATATGCTTTTAACTCTCGAATAAAGAAGAAAGTGAGTTGGATAGGTTAAATAAATGTTCAACAAAATGCAAGAATAGAAACGAGGACACAAACCTGGATAATTAAATTCAAAATTTTTTTTGATCTGTTTTTATTTTTCTAAAATCGACAACTCAATGGAATCGAAAAGGAAAGTAAAGATGAAAAATGAAAGTCTCAATTGTAAGGTAGCACGATGGAGTTAATAATCCTCAGGGAGATTAGATGACTTTCCCCATTTATTATAAACTTTCTATCATCATTTTCATCATCTCTCACTCTATGCTATTTGAACCCCATCCCACAACCACCTTCTCTCTCTTCCTGTTTATTAATAATTGAAAGTAGTAAAGTAAGATTTGAATAGTGAATTAGAAACAAAAGGGCATATCACCACAAGCAGTAATAATATTTAACCTGGAGGGAAAGAGAAAGAAAGAGGCTAATTTTTGATTTGTCATTATTTTTTATATTTATCTGGATTGGCAAACTCACTTTTATCGCTGACAGTGAAATAATTTCCTCGGTCAGAAATATTACTTATTGAGCCAGAGTATAAGGGTGAAAGACAACCAAAGTGCAAATCGACTAAATTTGTGTGAACACGCCAATCTCAAAGTCACTTAATATCGATCCGGCAGCCATTGAAACACCACATAGAATATTTAAAAGGGGAGAACCTTGAATAGAATAGTCCTGGACATGACCTTAAACTATATCCAGTGGTGAGGCGCCAGCTTGCAGGCTTTGGGGAGTGTGGAGCCACCCTTTAATTACCATTGCTCTCAGGTCCACTCTGACATGGAGTGGTAGTACCTGTTAGGGTCCCAACTATGGGTTAAATAGAAACAGACTTGAAAACAACAAATATATTCTATTAAAATTTTTTTCTTCAAAATCTTTGGATTCGGCATTAAATAACCTGGAAAGGGTTGATATGCCGTAAAACAAAACCAACCAACCAACCAACTTGAATAGAAAATAAAAATGAATTCGTCACGTGAGAAACATTAATACATACATGATGAACTAATGCCATCTATGGCGTTCGCTATTGTTGTTTTATTTCTACTTTTATATTCTGCTCTTTTTCTTACTAATGAAGGAAACCCATGACTTTTAAAACTTGAGGCCTTTCGCCCTATTGGGTTAACCATGCAAAAATTAACTAAAATCCACGGCTTACAAAAACACAATGATCTCATGTCGCAGGGTCTCCTCTTGGGGAGTTTCATACTTCCAACTCGAGTTGCACTAAGTTCACAATTGTATCTCCATTCAAAATAAAATATTTTCCCATTTCCTTTAGTTACTTCAGTGAGTTAGTAACTCCGACATTAAAGCCATGTGCCCTCTTCATTCAGAAGCTAGAAAGGTCAACTATCCATAAATTTGTGTTTGCTCAGTTATTACCGCCTTGTGCCTTACAATCAGCAAGTGGAATAATATTTCTGTTATTACTTGGGCACTTGCAGGTACTGTTTCATTAATACAGCATACAAATTTGTGAAATGGTCATCATCATACGGTTTTGGTATTTAAGGTACTGCAAATGTACCAGATTTTGGTTTGGGTCACACCAGGCTCCTTCACATGTGCGATCTTATCTGAAGAATTGACATCGGTAATGATGTAAGCAGTCAAGACACTTTCTGCACATTCAGTCCAGGTCTTCCTAGGTTTTCCATGCATCTTTGTCTAATTTTAGGTAATCAATCTCCAAACAAATTAGTATCTGAGTGTAACAAAGCATTGACGCAAATGCTAAGTTCTGAAAAAGAAAAAGACTATAAAAAAAACTATAAAAAGCACGTTTGAATTCAAGTTCAGCACGTTAGAGATCACCTTCAGCATATTCAAAAGAGAGTCGCTAACCTGATAGGTCATGAACTGTTATCTAAACTTCAGCCTCTGTCCCATCGACGTGATGTGGCATCTCTGCCTGCTCTACAAATATTTTAATGGTGAATGCTCTGACGAACCACAAGCACTTTTACCCACTCAGCATAAATACCCCCGACAAACCCGACAAGCAGCTAAATCCCACCCCTATACAGTAGAGATCCCGAGGTATAAGGAAGCTTTCTACTTCAATTATTTCTTTCCCAGAACTGCTAGACTTTGGAACTCCCTTCCTGGATCCTGCTTTCCCAACTGTACTGACATGCAGAAGTTCAGGTGAAACGTGAACAAACATCTTGCTGCTCACCTCCCTTCATATCCCTGCAACTTATGTTCCAGATAGTAGCCCTCTACTTCAAATTGGCTCCGTGCCTTGCTTGGAATGAAAATTGAATAAAAAAATTTAAAAATTGTTCAAGTTCACGTTCTGCACTTTTGAGATTGCGCTTAGCACATTCGAAAGCATGTCCAAAACTATATCTGAGAGGATAGAGGTTAGAGAGAAGGAGCACGGTTGTTGTTTATTCGGGAAGGTACCTGGAAATAAATGTTACAAAAAAAGGAGTCGAGTTACTACTTGTGCTATGTTCCTTGCGACGTACTCTGTTATGACGAGTTGGGTCTATGTGTGTAAACGTGTGCACTATGTTTAGCGAAGAATTTATTAAAAACGAAATATGACATTATTACGCAAATAAAATAATTTTAATCTAGACTTTCTGAAAACTGATATGATTTCAGCAGATTATAAATAAGAGATATTCAAACATGGAACGTTATCCAACAGAAAATGATAAGATTATCGAGTGTATGAATGTTCGCATTAAAGATATGAAAAGAGCTTCACAGAGATGATGGAATGATAACGATTGCTGTTGAAAATGAAATGCGCTATTGAGCAGCAAAAGAAGATATCTGAAGAATTCACCTTTTTAAGATGAACATCTATAATATAAACCTCACCTGCCTGTTTAAATGTATGTATGGATGTATATATGTTTGTATGTCTGCCTAAAACGTTCGATAAATGCGACGGATCTTCATGAGATCAGTATCGTTTTGAAGCTCGACCCTTCGGACGACAAATATCGAAAAATTGGTTAAAAACATTAATTCCTTCACCCTCAACTGGACACTTTCCTACAAGGACGAATCGATTTTTGCGCCGATATTTTCGAAAGTCATCCCCTCTTTTCGATTGACTAGCCTTAATTTAAACCTTCGCCACTTCCGTTCCGGTTTGGCGATGGACGCAACGGCAAAGACTTCTTTTTTTCAAATTCTTTTCTTCCTTCGCGGTATGGGTTCAAGCCTACTTGCCAACTACCACTTTTTTTTTTGTTCAAAACACACCTGCAAACACCCGGGCAACGCCAGGCACCCGTGCTAGTGTAAAACAGATATTAAATTGATGATGTTGATGATGTTGATGATGGTCGTTTTCATTTTAGGAAAGTTTGGGGATTGTTTTGCTAGGCAATAATCTCCGAGATAATCCCACGGATAAAGAATCGGGAGAAGGTGATAAGGTGTGGTGAGCATGAAACTCATTCAGCATCACATTTTCTACTGATGAGGCCATTACAAAAGTGTCCTCCAGTCCTTTGAGGTGTAGGGAATTGCCATGTTTTGCTTAAACTACTCTTCTGTTTTCTGTTGAATTTTTCTGTACATATGTTCCTATACTATCCAGAGTTACTCTTCCTCTGAGGTCATCAGATCTAAACCTTTCTTCAAAACCTTCTCAACCAATAGCAATGGCTAAATATATATTACCTGAAAATACTTCTTTTAAACTCCTCGGCCTAACGTTCACAGGGATATGAGTTGGAACAGATACATCGAGAGCATTGCCAGGGCCGCTGTGAGAAAAGTAGACTCTCTCTAACGCGCTAGGAAGCTACCTACTTCTGGAAGTATCCTGTACCTTTATAAGGCCACAATTCGCCCATGTACAAAGTAAGGTTGTCACATTTGGGCTGATGCATCTGCTACTAGTTTCGCACTCCTGGACAGGGTTCAAAAGAGAGTCACCAACCTGATAAGTCCTGAACTGTAAGCTTCAACCTCTCTCCCATCGACGAAATGTTGCATCCCTCTGCCTGTTCTACAAGTATTTTCATGGTAAATGCTCTGATGAATTACAAGCATTTATACCTCCTCGACGTAAATACCCCCCACCGACAAACCCGGCAAGCAGTAAGATCCCACCCCTACACAGTAGAGATCCCTAGATGTAAGAAAGCCTTTTACTCTAATAGTTTCTTCCCCCAGAACTGCTAGACTTTGGAACTCCCTTTTGGGATTCTGCTTTCTCAACTGTACTGACATGCAGAAGTTCAAGTGTAATGTGAACAGACATCTTGCTGCTCATCTCCCTACATAGTATCCCTGCAAATGTAAAAAAACAAAACTTATTGTTATATACTTGGCACCGAACAAAGGTGTCTTATTCTAAAAATCATATACAATGATCAATTAGTTTTTTTTGTGGTTAGTTATCATATTCCAAAAACCACGTATATTGATCAATTAATATCAAATGCTTATTTATCATATTCTAAAAATCAACTAAATTGATCAATTAATTGTTACATAATTGACAAGCAAAAAAAAAAATCACATTCCGAATATCCGTTTTAGGCTGCAACACAAAGGCCAGAAGAGAACTATTGCTGCTCACAGTGACACTTCTCCGATGCTCGTGGAATGCAGTGTTTCCTTTGGACCATGCAGGTGCTATGCTTAAATACCATTTACCATGATCTTGAATGTGATATAAAACGTAGAATCCTACTAAAAATGTCCCCTGAGAAAATCAAGACTAAAACTAATTTTTAAACGTGTTTACTATTTAGTTTTTATTATTTAACATTGAATAATATTATTAGTTGACGAAATATAATCACTATATACGATTTCCCACACAGCAAAATCATGTTGACACTGATTCTCACCAGATCACCGCAGTTAAGCAACGTTGAGCCTGGCCAGTACCAGATAGGTGACCATTGGGGAAGGCTAGGCGCTGTATGTACCTTCTGGGAAGGTTGGGTGTGAATCCAAAGAACTCCTCGCTAAAAAAGCATCTTCAAAGTTGTAGATGGCCTATGCCTCTCCAGGGGCTCAAAGGCTATGAATGGATGGATAAATATACGATTTTCCCCACTCTCTACCTGTGCCTAAATCTAAACGCAGATTCCATGAACAAAGCTTCTTTCCCAGAACTTCCCACCTGTGGAACACTGTTTCACTGGCCTGCTTCCCGCTTGAATACAACATGGCAGCCTTTAATAAATAATCAAATTCTACCTAATTTACTCCATTAACAATTACTGTCACCTTACATTCAGTAACCCTGATCCTCTAGTGGTCTTCGGGTCTTGATAAGTGGCGACTCGCAAATAGAAAAAAAAATACTACTAAGCTTAACCGTATCTATATCTATATATCTATAAAAGTGAACGTGTCTGTGTGTGTACATTTCCCTACGCAATAACTCTGTCAATTTTTAGTCTACAGACTCGAAATTTTATATACAGGGTACTGAAATTTGGGAAAATCTTTGTGATCGGTTTTCGGCCAGAAATTTGTCTGTTAAGGGGTCAAACTTCAACGATTTGATCTTTGAGAACTCTACCAAACTCTTCTGACAATTTTGGATCTAAACACTTGAAAGTTTAGATATAGGTTCCTTGGACATGGATCGAACTTAATAACTTGATTTGAGCCCAAAATAAAAAATGTTAAGGGGTCATAACAGGGGTCAACATACACCTCCAAACACCCGGGCAGGCAACGCCGGGCTGAAATACTAGTACCGATTCAAGACGATGTAATGGACTGCCTTTTTAAAACATTTTAACATTAAAAAAAAAGGTTTTATTTACAAAAAGTTTTTTTTAATTAAAAATTTTTCTCATAAATAAAACATTTTTTAAAAAAAAATATGCTCGTTTTTAATTTTGCCATTGGACTTTATAGAAGACGAAAACGAATATTGCACAATCCTTTTTTTTAAATTAAAAGTATTTAGAAGAATAAAAAATAGTTTACAATTTTGTTGTAAGCAAACAAAGGAAAAAGATTTTAAAAATTCATTTTAGTTACAAAAAAAGGTACCTGTTAAGGTAGTCGACAGATCGATTTTCTGAATATGTGGTTTTAAGTGAAAGCAACAACACGTACTTAATAGCCATATCGAAAATAGTAATATATCCATAAATTATGAAAATTCATAGAATTGAACAACTACTGTGTTTTTAGTAAAAAAAAGTCTATCGCTATCGGCTAAAACAAAACGTTGCAATTAAAGTAGTGAAAACGGAAATAAGTATGTCTGCCTGTATTCGCAATCTTCAAAGTGTTCACATCTAGAGAAAATGGCATTTCCTCCAATTTCCATAAAAATTACTTTTACCTATAAATAATTTTCTACCCCATAAATTTTCGTAATTTTTGAATATATTACTATTTTCGACACAACAATTAAGTAAGTGCTGTTGTTTTTGCTTAAAATCACATATTTGAAAAAAAAAATCGATCTGTCGACTCTATTTTAACAAGCAGCAAAAAAACTTTGGGATTTGTAGATGATGGCAATGTTAGAAGTTTTACTATTTGTAAAAGGTATTATTTAGTGACATTTTTTATTTACAAAAAGTGTGTTTTTTTAATAAAAGCAAAATATACGTATAGCAAAACGTGTTTGTAAATGAAACTATGTTCATGTATTGTAATTTTTATATGCATAAATTATGTATATACTTTTAAATGTTTGTTTTCCATTTACACACATAATAGAACAATGGTTAGATATTTTCTGAAAGAGCCCCCTCCTCCCGACTAATCTGAGCTATGCGCCGCCATTGCATTGTTTTATGGATTACTATAAAAGCCTAATTTAGTTTACAAAAAATATTTGTGTAATGATTTTATTATGTTACTTGTTTCATTGCGTTTGCACCACAAACAAGGCACAGTACCATTTTGATAAAAGGAGCTACTATCCAGAACGTGATTTATAGGGGTACTATGTAGGGAGCTGTATAGCAAGATGTCTGCTAACATTAGACAAGTTGAAGTATCCGGCGTTGCCAGGTTGGATTTGATATATCTAAATATTCTGTCCTCATTATATTATTATTATCGAATTGCTTCAACGAAACGTAAATTCACACTGACTTCTTTTTCCACATATCCCATGAGTCAGGGGCAGTAAGTGCGTTTTATTTTATAAAGGTCTCGCCAGTAGCCCAAATTCTCTGCTCTAGTTTAATCTTTTATCTTCTAGTCCTTCTTCTTTCAAAATATGATGTCAGAATTATTATTTTATACTAGCGGGACGTGTGGAAATTCCACAGGAGACTCGTTCATGTGTAATATATTGATGTTGGCAGTTTGTAGATGCTCAGTATAAATGGAGATGCTCTGATATTATTGTAGATTTTTTTGTTAAAACTGCAAAAGTATTTATCTAAGCTAGCACACAACGTCCAGCAAAGCCCGATCGTAAAGTACGCATAAATATGATATTTTAATTCTAGCAGATTTCGTATATATTATCATAGAGTTAATGTTCTATCGATTTTTATATATTATAAAGTTGAGATTTTAAAACTTTAAAAAAATATATCCATATGACTTGGGTGCATTAGCTTAAATCGAAATAAAAACTTATATATTTCATATATATATATATATATATATATATATATATATATATATATATATATATATATATAAAATAAAATAAAAATTGAGTTCCTTCAGCCATAACCAAAAATTATGAAGAATTCTTGATAAAATTATTTGACAAGAAATGGAAGTACATAACAATTAAATGACCCGGATGTAAGCGTGGCACAGAAAATAACACACACACACGCTATCGTATTATTATATAGATCATAGTTCATATCTGAAAACTGTTAAATCTCCTTTTATTTTAACTATTTATTGTACAATATATATATAAAGATGGCATTAGTAATCTATTCTGTTAATGAAATGATTAAAATTTGAACGCTGATATATGTACCTGTAGCATTAATTTTGAAGAGCCGCCACATAAACAACATTTTCGGATGCGCCGCCATTACACGAATATGTTAGACATATAAATTATTTGCTTTGAACTAATGTCAAATAACTGTTTATGTGGTCTTGGTCTGTGGATAATCATAAAAGCTTCGTTTAGTTTACAAAAGATATTTATGAAATGGTTTTATTATATTATGTTAATTTCTTTAAATTTAAAGTTAAGATCGTCTAGACTTACTACTGCGTTAGTAAATAGTACTCTATCTACTCCTTGTTTGTTAACCAATCACATTAGTCGAAGTTCTCAGAAATCAAGGGGCCTATTTCCTGAGGCTAACACTTGATCTTTATATCTTATTATAAATTTTCCTACTGTGTGTGTGTGACGCGGTTTATCTCGGCCTACAGGTAACCCACCCAGGCAAGTTAGATATCAAAATGAAGCTTATGACTCAGCGGATGTTTTAGTAATATTTATATCCATGTTTGGTGTATGGAAATGAAAAAAAAAAATGAAAAAAAAATAACGATTTACTAAACTACGTTTTATTTACTGGATATTTTTCCGGTATTCACCGGAAGTTATTATCTCCCTTAGTAAGTTCGATTTACTGTTTGTGTGTGTGTGTGTGTGTGTGTGTGTGTGTGTGTGACGCGGTTTTTCTCAACCTACAGGCAACCCACCCAAGCAAGTTAGGTACCGAAATGAAGCTTATGACCCAGCAGATGTTTTAGTGATATTTATATCTATATTTGGTGTATGGAAATGAAAAAAAAAAATGAAAAAAAATAACGATTTACTAAACAACGTTTTATTTACTGGATATTTTGCAGTATACAAGGACCCAAGTTTGCGCAGCTGGGCAAACTTGGGTACTTGTGAAATACATAGATATATGATATTTGAATATTTCATTAACATTTTCCTATTCTTCTCAAACATTGTAAAGTAAAAAGAATTAAGAACAGAAAAATAAAAGAATTATTAGGCTGGTGCAAAAGTAATGTGTTTTTTTTTCACATTCAATTTATACATAAAAACCGATATTATTTTTGCACCAACCTAATAATAACATTAATTTTCCTCTTCCTAATTGATTTGTTAAATATGTTATAGTATATCTTTCTTGTGGTCTCTCTTGGTCTTACTCCAGTAAGACCAAGAGAGACCACAAAGGCAAGATTTCATCTAGTCTGGTAGATTTTCCAGCTTCGTGCTATTACTTGAGATAACATTACTTGGAGAAGGTGCAACATTCCTTATAGAATATAAATGAATATTTAGTCAGGGTTTACTTTCAGGGAAAGCATCCTAATGCCAGGTTGTCCTGACAATCCCCTGTAAAGAAAGACCTAAGACACTCGAGGATAGTGAGCATTCAAGTTCTCAGTATATACGTGTTTCTATTTGCGTGTGAGTAGACAAACTCCCCAGACACCATGATTTTTAACAGTATTTTTTTATTTTACAACGAAGTCACCTCTTATCAAGACACAAATGCCACTCAAGGATAAATATTAATGAGTGGTAGGTTGTCAGAGAGAGAGCACTGTGATAATCGGTAATGGTGGGAATTTAGTAGAATTTTATTATTTGAGAGGACGGCTCAACAAGAACTTGTCTATATTTGATTTGAGAACGACCATGTTATAGTGAGCTAGAAAGCAACATTGTGGTATTGTGTTCCACACATGGGCAGTTCTAGGAAAGAAAAACTTTAGTCATGCAATTTAACTTCAATTTTGGAGACAGAAAAAGAGTAGGGGAAATTGTTGACAGTGGTTGCAGCAAGACAAGCGTTTGTTATGGATGTCTTACATGGGAAAGGACATAGATTGAAGCTCCATCAAGAACCTACTATGAAAATAATGATAGCGCAGAAATAGATGAAGACGTTTTTCACCCATAGTTTATCCCATTTTTATAACAAGTATAATTTCCAGACACTGACGCTCTTTATTTATTTTTTTGTTTATTTTCTTATTTTATTCTAGATGAGGATATGACATCCTACTGGATGTCAGACATTCACCTGCTATATCATATATTTAAAGTGAGAGATCTTTCCAACATTCTAAGCGCAATTCTTATCTTGTTAGTCTATCAGAAAACACCGGAAAGTATTATAATGGTCAAATATTATGATTGTAAAAGTACAATGTCAGAAGGAGTGTTATCAAAGTGAAAAATTATGTTAACTTGAAATATTTACATTTAATAGTTCCCAGGAATGTTAACTTGATAGATGGAATTTAAACTCACCATAATATAAACAAAGATATGTGACAAAAACCCAGCAAGGACCTTTAGGCTATGTGTAGTGATGGCGTAATGGAAAAGATAGATTTTGAGATGCAAAGTTCTCGTTACGAGGGAGATCAGTTCAATACGTAACGCGTTCGCAGATGGATGGAGTATTTACAGGATATTCCTGAAAGTCAGAAAGGGTCGATTTAGCAAAATGTAGTCTTTACAAATCCTGCCAACTCTGAAAAGGAACTTAGCAAAGAATAAATGATTCTATCAAAATATAATTCACGTCTGAGTGCTTTCACTTTCAGAGAAAAGCACCTTTAATTTCAGAACGCATGCAAGGAAGATTGGAGGTATGTGTTTTTGCTGGTGTTCCAACCGACAACGATATCCATCTCCATCTCTTGCTTACACCCTGTCGATAAACTGATAATATATGTATATATACATCAACACACAATAGAGAATACTAGACAATCACAGATCACAACACGGTTAATATGTAGATAAATTTTATATGTAATGTCATAAATATACACTAGATGAACGTTTAACACTCACAACATTAAAGTGCCACCTGGTAAATAGACACACGTATATACACCCACTGGCTATATAACAAGTGCATTGTTTGAATCTCCCTTGCACTTGATTTACTGAGTATGTCTGCCAGGTAGTTCTTTCAATCTTATTTTCGTAAATCTGGTTACACCTATAATTACTGGAATTATGTGGACCTTCCTGAGATTCCATTTGATTTTCATGTCGTACATGACCTTTTAATTTCGTTATCTTTTCGCTTTCAGCTCTCTTTAACACATTAACGTTGGGGACACTATTCATATATACGACTGAATATGGTTGACATATGTATATAAAATACACATACAATATTCTAATTCTGAAATTAATAACACCTTTCCAGTTGCACACAAAAAAATCAATATATTCACCTGAAAAATTGGTCGAGTCAATTAGGCACCTATTCAATAAATTCAGGCTTCATAATAATCTCTGTCACTTGATGCAAACTTCTTGTGTATATTTGCCATGTTCCCAGTTATCTTAAGCTCGGGATTTACAATCTTGTGATAGACTTTATTCATTTTCTGTTCATATATGTCCTGTGCATGAAGATCTATTTGTTTGAGATCCGGTGAAATAGAGTGGTTGAACCGCCATTGCAACCCTAATCTCTTGATTCGGTTCATATAATAAAAAATAGACTGTATTTATGTCCTTTATAATATGTCTCGATAGAATGCATTTATATTTAACTAGCAGGTCTACCCGGTGTTTTCCAGGGAAAAAGTGTAACATATATTATTAGAATTTGTATCCGTTCGATGATAAGTTATGAGTTAATAGGGATTATTAACCACAATACCACGCTTACTCTAGAAGTTTTCTCAGGAACTACTGGGCTGATCTGTCTAGAATTTTGTATGGCCTTTTGTTATGATAAGGTGCAGTAAGCTAAAAATTATGGCATCCGTTCGATGCACAGCACAGGATTAATACGGATTAGTATTTGATACCTAAATGAGCACAAATTTAATCATATCCAACCATTAATTCGGCATAAGGCATTCATTCTCAGTCAACGGACTATAACATTTGCCCGTTTTTAACAAGCTAAAAATTCCTCTATATTATACTTGTTTTTTTTTTTAATCTGTCTGTTCTACTTTTTAGTTACATGTTAAAAAAAGTCTAACTTTGGATATTTTTCATGCAGGTAACGTTGATCAAGAATCTATTAACTTTCTGGTTATTTGTTTTGTAGTTTTTTACTTCAGCTGGACATACACACGTACATACACACACAGACAGCTACCCTTTATAGAAAAGATTATTGAATTTAGTAATCAGTACATAGCTGTCTGACGAGTTGAGCTCAAACTAAATAAACTGAAATAGAAGCCTAGAAAGTATGTTTATATGAAGACTGGGAGGTTCGATAATGTTTAGATTGGTAAGTCCATTCTCTGGGCTCTGATTTACTGCAAGTTCATGAATCGCTACTTCATTATATAAACATTGAGAGTTTTCCTATCAAATACCAATGTTTTTAATATTATTTTAAAGTAAAACATGATTCAAGTAAAAGAAAATTGTTTGTGGGTAATGCTGAAAACATACCGAAACCCATTTCACTTTGAATAATTCAGATGAGTGAAATCAAAACTAACAAGAATCTTATATGATTTTAGTTAAATACGAACCCTCGTATCTAGACATCCCATCTGATATATATATATATATATATATATATATATATATATATATATATATATATATATATAATGGTTGCCTCGATTGGTTTTCTTAGATGTAAATCCAATGAAACTTGTGTGATTATTAAAGGGTGCTCAATGTAGGACAGAGCTGGTATATAGTCTGTTTATTATACAAATATTATTGGTTACATATTTGCATGCATGTTTCAGTGGAGACCCAATTCAGGGACAAAACTTCATCAGACCAAAAGAAAAATTGACATTGAAACGGGTTTTTATAAGATATTTGGGTGCGATTTACATTCGTTTATTTATATCTTATAAAAACCAATGTGGTCTTGACACCCGTTTCAATATCAATTCTTTTTTTGGTCTGATGAAGTGTTGTATCTGAATTGGGACTCTACTGAAACATGTATGTACATATGTAACCAATAATGTTTGTATTATAAACAGACTATATATATATATATATATATATACTAAGTTCCTGAAACAGTTGAGCACTCTCAAAAGAATTTATTTCACCACATTTAAAATAGATATGGAAAGAGTTAATTTCGAAACATTGCTAAAAAACATCCCCACACCTAGCAAGCATAGGTATATTATTAAATTAATTAAAAAAAAAAATAACAGATGAACTAATATGCCGAATGAGATGGTGAACAAATTTCTTCCTTAAAAATGAAAACGTAAACAAAAAAGAATCCTATGTTTTTAAAACCCTAAAAAATGCAAAAACTGTAGACCTTTTGATAAACTTTGAAAATGAACTTTTAAACGTAATTAAAAACTTATAATTCCACAATCAACCTAAAAATTCCCAACGGAAACTACACAAAATCGTTAGAAACATAAACAACTCTAATAAAATCTTTGTAAAAGCAGATAAAACTAGAAACTTTTATAAAATAGATAAACAAGAATATAACAAACTAATCACAGAAAGCATTATAAAAAAACTACAAAACACTAGATAGAAACGAATGCGACTACATAGATATAATAAATACTGAAAGTAAACAAATTACCGATAAATTAAAAATTAGCGATAAAATTGGCAAATCGAAACCTAGAGAGGCATACATTCTGCTCAAAGACCACAAATGGGACTTCAATAATAATCCCATCACCTGCTTGATAAACCCAACTAAACCAGAAATAGGTAGAATTAGAAAACCAATATTTTCCAGAGTAAACAAACAAATCAAACAAGACCTAGAATTAAACCAGTGGGCAAATACTGCCGAAGCAATCACCTGGTTTAAAAATATACAAAACAAAAATAAATATACGTTTATACCCAACAAAGAAAACCTAGAATTTTTGCTATACATTACCTAACATATATTGGTATTCTGAAATCCATTATTATAACCTTACAACTACCCACCCAGACCCACCCCATAACTTGTTCACTTAACAAACTTCCGAACCCTCCCTCGCCCCAATAAATTAAAACCCTGGAACCTTAACTTTAAAACATATACCACATCCATTTAAGACTATGATAAAGATACAACATTTCTACATTACACTCTATATAATACGCTCCTCCTTTATTTAGAATTCGATAAAACTCCCCCAACATCATATATAATCTTAATTGATCTATTTCGTTCCTAATGAATCCCATGCTAGATGCCACGTCCCCACTATGTTACCTAGCATCTTCTCTACTCTTCTGATGAGAAGCATTAGGCTTCGAAAGTCCCTTCTATCCCCCAACTAATTGTTTGTATTCCCTTATTGAATCAATGAACCAATCTATATTCACCAATATATTGTTTTTGTGACTTCATTTCCCATTCCTATTGTTCTCTCTCTCTCTCTCTCTCTCTCTCTCTCTCTATATATATATATATATATATATATATATATATATATATGTATATTAATGTTGTGACGATTAATCAGAATAGGAATTGGAAAAATCGAAATATTGGGGGGTATTAGTATCAGTATCGAAATCAGAAAATTTCCTCTACTGATAGTAATAATAAAATAATATTTATTGATTTTAAGCTAATAATAAAACTAAAATCTATTGATGATTCACTAAAAATGAATTTTTACATTTAAGAAAATATCTGCATATTTAACATGTGTTTTTACTCTAATCATGGAAAAATAACAAATCTATAGTTAAATATTAAGATATGTATAAAAAAATGGAATAGGAATCGATATCGGGAATTTAGTAAAGAATCGGTAATTCTACTGGAATCGGGTAAAATATTGGAATCGTTCGTTCCATCACGCCTGTGGAACTCTGTTCCGTTTCCCTGTTTTCCAGCTGACCACAATATGGTCGCCTTTAAGTCCAACGGAAACAAGTTGTTGATGAGTAAGTAATCCAATTCACCAAATTTACACTACTAACGATTACTACAATGTTGTTCCATTGACTCGTCTATTTAAATGTATTGGTGTTTGTATTTCTGCCTAAAACTTTTGACAGATGCGTCAGAACGTGACAAAACCAGTATCGTTTTAAACTTCGACTTTCGGACGATAAATATCGAATAATTAGCCAAAATATGATTTTCTTCACCCTCAATGGGCCAATTTTCTACAAGAAGGGGGTTGCTTTTTTCGCCGATATTTCCGAAAGTCATCCACTGTTTTTTATTGGATGGCCTTAATTTTGACGTTCATGACTTCCGGTTTTGCGATGAACGCAACGGCAAAGATGTCACTTTCGTTTTTCACGTTCTTTTCCTCCTTCCCGGTACGGGTGCGAGCCTGCCTGCCTACTACGTTTTTTTTTTTTTTTTTGGCTCAACACACACCTCCAAACACTCGAACAACGTCGAGTACCCACGCTAGTATATATATATATATATATATATATATATATATATATATATATGTGTGTGTGTGTGTGGTTAGAAGCAAGAAAGACTATTCTTACCGTGGGTGCTCAGCGAGTGTTTCAGGCGAAAAAAAGGAGAAATAAAAATGCTGGCCGCCATGTTTGTTCTTCCTTTTCTTCGCCTGAAACACTCGCTGAGCACCCACGGCAAGAATAGTCTTTCTTGCTTCTAACCACAATATATATATATATATATATATATATATATATATATATATATATATATATATATATATATATATATATATAATGGGCGGAAGTCTCTCGAGAGCTCTTTCAGCTATCATCTCATCAGGAGAAAATCGATAACGTAAAATAATAATACTATGTCGAAAGTAAAGAGTTCTGATGGGGAAGTATTGAATGTGCCAAAAATACGGGGACACTAAAATAAAGTTTATTAACGTTAAAAAAACGATTAAAATATTGGCACAACGATGGGGAAAAATGGGAGAAACAATGCGTTAGATGTTTCTTTCTGCCGGTACAAAGAAGTTTTCTGCACCGCAATAGAGACAGACTCCAAAATGGTTCTGGAGTCCGCTCTATGTAGCACCTCTGACCATTCTATTTTATATCTATCGGCACAGCACGGGTTGTCAACCAAATGCTGGCCAATAGCAGAGTCCAAGGCTGCAGAAGGAGGGAGACCACCAGACCCCATCCTCCCTTGTCTGATCTTCGATGGAACATGCTGGTTTATACGAGTCAAAAGATGCGAGGATGTTCGCCCAACATAACCAGCATCGCACTGGCATTTGAATTGATATACAATATTGCTATTTTAGATGTAAGGCAAACTATCCTTGCGAAAAGAAGGAAATGCAGGTCTCGTAGTATATACCAAACGCAAGGACACAGAATAAAAGCAATCATAAATACTTCTGCGAATCTGTTCAGAAAGTTTGTTACTCTTTTCCCCAATCCACGGTACTTTAAAATAAACCGGGCATTTCAAAGGTCCAAACATTTTAGGGGATTTAAAATCCGCAACCTTTTTGAAAATACAGTCATCAATAAGGTCAACAGGATAATCATTATTGATGGATATTTCCCTGATCTTATCGAGTTCGGCGTCCAATCTGTTAGGTGAACAAATCATCAGCGCTCTATGTACCAAAGTATTAATTAAGCCGACCTTACGTGATTTTGGTACAAAAGACACCCAGTTCACATATAGGTCAGTAAATGTCGGCTTCCTATAAATTGTAGTGAGAAAGCCCCCCCCCTCCTTGAACGTTCGACAAGAACATCCAAGAAGGAAATCGAATTGTTATTCTCACTTTCCATAGTGAACTTTAGAGCTCCATGCAAAGAGTTAAACCTATCAAAAAATATCGACGCTTTACTTTGCGATGGAAAAACAGCAAAAGTGTCGTCAACATATCTGAAATATGCAGTGGGTTTTGTTATAGAGTTAAACAGAACGGATTCATTGTACCCGACGAAAATATCCGTTTCAATATAAATGTTGCTATATATAATTTTTACACTTGGCATAGTAATTACATATAAGTAAATAACACAAAGTTTTCATTCAAATAGCTCAATAATGGAAAACTAGAGCCATAAACATTTCTTGAAATTACCACTCTGCAAGGAACAGACACTCATATTGTTGCTCATTGTCAAAATGTTAGTCTTTTATAAATAAAAACTTGTGTACAATGGTTTTGACCCAATGAGTATATAATAGTTAATTAATTATAATTTTGCATAACTGACCAAACATCATTGGCACATTACATATATACCGCCATGTTAATAAGAGAGTCCTGTTTAAAAGATGTAAAAACGTTGGAAAATTGGATTTTTCAATGTGCTGATGAGTTTGCCCAGTTGTGCAAAATTATTATTAATTAACTATTGTATATTTATATGCCAACATTGGGACGAAACAGCTTCACACAAGTTGTTACTAATAAAAGCCTAACATTTTCAGAAATTAGCTTTTTGTCTTTCTTTTCAACCCCAACAAGGTATATTGCCAGTAAAGCATAAGGGGTTACTGTGATAGGGGCCCGATTTATATAAAGCAACTTGGGTGGGAAATTAGTCTGCAAGAGGTTAGCTGACATTAGATTTAAATTTCTGCATGTTGGTATGGTTCAGGAAAATATGAGGCAGGGAGGGAATTTCAAATGCAAGTGATATTAAGAAAGGAAGCTGTTAGAGAAAAAATCTTCCGGCATTTAGGGACCTCTGCAGTGAAAGAGTGTGACTTTGCTATTTGTTGGCTGCATTGGGGTTAGTTTCGTTGAGGGAGTACAAATGCACTAAATTCATTAGAGTACATTCTGTGGGAGTACTTGTGAGACAAATACAGGGACGCAACGCTGTGGTGATATAACAAAGGCAGCTAGGGATCTCCCCTTTTTTGGCTTCCAATTTTGAAGGAAACTTTTGAGGACAGTCAATTTTAGGGAGACATTTTTTAATGAAAAGTCTGACCCGATAATTTGAGACCTCAGAATTATTCATAGGTCTGAAAATCTAATATATAAAACTCACTATGTCTGTCTGTCTGTTTGTCCCCGTATTTTCAAACTCCATCTTTTCCAAAAGTAAAAGTCGCCGAGCGTCGCTGGAGACCTTGAATGATAGATTTCTTTTATGGACTGTTCTTTTGTGGGTATTTAGCCGATGAAAATAGTTTTTCAGGAGTCAAGAAGGAGTCAAAGTTGAAAAAATCGTTATACATTTTGTACATTCATCTTAGTTTATTTTTAATCAGTTCATATGCGTGTAATATTGGGACAGTGGTAACATGACCAGCGTTAAGTGCTACAGTTTTGCTTTCGGTTTTGATTCTAGCTGATGGCCCCCAAATATTTTTTTTATTTTTTAAATCACGACTCTAGAATAATATATACAAAATCTGAATAAATTAAAATATCATATTTAATCGTATTTTACGACCGGGCAAAGCCTCCACCCCCCGACCTCCGCTAATCGTAATTAGACTTCCCCACTCTGTTATACAAATCTATATTCCTAAATATTTTTTTTTTTTTTTTTGTGTATTGATATTGATTTTTTTCTATTTATTAAAAAAATGCGACTTTGTTATATATGGGTCGTGGAAATTCATTCATTTGTAAAAGATCTAGCTAATTTGCATATTTTTTAAACATTCATTTTACTTAATTCCCTATTGTTTTTTTTTCAGTTTTCTTATGGGATGATCATCTTTATAAACTAGTACGTGTAATTATATTCATGCAGATATTCTGCATGATTTATACTTGCGTAATATTTGCGTGAAAAGGTCAAAGTAAACAAAAACTTCTTTCTATATATATTTATGTATGTGTATATATATTTGTTTAAAACATTTTGCCTACCAAACTCCTCTGTCAGTTTTTGGTCTACAGATATGAAACTTAATATATACCGTATTCAAACGAATGGGAAACTTTATATTTGGGTTTTAGCCAGGGAAAATCAGTCCGACAGTGTGAAAATTAAAACAATGGAATTTGCCAGGTGAAGGTCGAACGACGGCATTACGAATATGCATACTTAACGTAATAGCTATTGATTCATGTTTTAAATTTTAGCCTTGCAGCAAACATGTCTTCATAGCTCAGGCATTAACGTCAAAGGAAAAATGGTAAATCGTAGACTAAACGTTTTGGTTTCGATTCTAAGTGGTGGGACATAAGTTAATTTTTTTTAAAAACTTTTTAAGTCATTACTATATATTGGGTCCAATATAATGTAATAATAGATACGAAATCTGCATTAATCAAAATATATTTAAGCGTATTTTACGACTGGGCAATTCCACGACCCATATATTGCAGGGAAAATTGTGGTGTGTATGATTAGCGCGGGTGTCATTCGCAAAAGAAAAGAAAAAGAAAAAGTCTTTAACTCGAAACCTGACCGACACAAGATAAAAAAACTGTCTTATGCAAATTGAGACGGTGTTGGTTTGACAATATAAAAGGCCAATATTTATTCAGTCGGAAACGATTCTTTTTTGTCAGCTCGACGTCGGTACGGTGTACTTTGTAATCTCGTGTCATTTGAAGGAAGCTTGTTTGCCATAATGTCGAAAAGGGAACAGGATAGATTTTTTCACATGTGCTTCGAGGCAGTGAGCTTGGTGATCTGAAAATCAACCTTCTTTTTCTTTAAGTCAAACTTTCAACGTTGTATTTTCTTTTTAAATACATAGAAAAATAGGTTTTTTTTATATGAAGATCAATACAGAAAACCCCAAATCTATAGGAGTATATATATATATATATATATATATATATATATATATATATATATATATATATATATATATACGTGCCTCAGAGAAAACGGAATGAAGGTGGCAAGTTGTATGTTTTGGTTTCCATTCTAGCTAATGGCACCCAAGTCATGTATATATATATATAGCGCAATGGTTAGAAGCTCCGACTGTCATATGAGTGGTCGGGTTTCGATCCTGGCTTGAGGTAGTTGCTTGTCTAGCCACACTGATGGGCTGCGAAACAGTATTGTATGTGAATGACTATCTATCTATCTATATATATATATACATTAGTTTTGATTTCCCTACTATATATTAAGTTTAATATAAAAATCGAAAGACAATTTTCTCTATAATAATAAATGATTATGAATGAAAATATCATATTTAAGCATATCTTAAGACCGAGCAATGCTGGACAGCTTGCTAGTAAAACGCTAAAGCTAACGCTCTGTTTTTCCATGAGAACAAAATTATCGTTTATTGATTAGTTTCTTAGATATTGGCAAAAATAATGAGTTTAAAATTCCTGAAAAATTAACTTTTTGGTACAATTTTTCAACTTTGATAAGATAAATTATTTTACATGAATTTTTTCTTCAAAAATGTCATGTTTATCAAAGATCAAACAATTCGAATTCTTCAAGCCTTATCATGGAATTGATAGTAAAATTTGGCAGAATATTGTTTAATTAAAAAACGATATTTGTTTTTCTTTCTTTACTGATATAAATTAGCGTCAATTTTTTTGAGAAGCTTTAAACAAAATACAGACGAGAAGAAATTTTAAATTAAAAAAAAATTAACAGGAATTTTTCTTTTAATGTTAAGAAAAACTAAGGAACTTTAAGAGGAATAATACGTTCTTCGAACTTTCTATCTTTTCTTGACAGCATACAAAACTGACCCTGAAATCTAGTGGGAGACGATATCTTATATTTTCTGCAGACACTTTCCATGTTTTTCGAAAACTTCACTGGTGATTAGTCTTCTGCATTTTAGTACAAACCAATCAGTCTCCTATGATTCACGAGTAAGTTGTTTGAATCTGCGATGAATTGTCAAAAACCTCAGCTACAAAACTTTAGTTAGTGGCAAGCAATATGAATTTCGTCCTGCAATATCAAATGCTGATGTATTGTAACGTTGTTCAGGATCCAACATGTAATGTCAGTCACAAAGCAGACAAAGAATAGAAAAGAACTTCAACTTGCTTATTTTGTTGTACAACGACATTTTTCTCATTTTCTCGTTACCGCTATAACGCCCCTTACATGATTATGTTCTCAAGTGTTATTCATGCCTCCAGCACGATCTCGAACGTTATTAATCTCCAACGTGATCTCCTTTTTAAAGTCTTTATTTTTCCCTAGCAGTGACTCATTTCATATACATCAAATCTATTGTGAAGATCACTGGACAAATAGTTGGATCTTGTACCGCTCCAGAAGATATCTCACATCTGATGCAATGCTCTACCTGTATAAGAGTCAAGTACGTCCTAGAATGGAGTACTGTTGCCACATTTTGGCAGGAGCTACTCAGAACTCCTATCCTGCCTTGACAGAGTTCAAAACTGGCTTTGAAAGCTGGTTGCAAGCCTATCTCTGCTCTATCGTAATTTCATAGCAAGTGCTCGACTGAGCTCCAATCTATGGCTTCCCCCTTATCAAACTTTCACAAAAAACACTCTTTTAGCTACAACGACTATCAACAATTTTCCCCCACTCTCTATCTGTGCCTAAATCTAAATGCAGATTTCATGAATAAAGCTTCTTTTCTAGAACTGTCTGCCTGTGGAACACTATTCTGCTGGTCTGTATTCTGGTTGAATGCAATACTATAGCCTTCAAGTTCAATGTAAATAAGTTCTTGCTGAGTTGTCCCCTTAAATAATAAAATCGTACCAAATTCTCACTATTAACGATTTATACACTGTTGTCCTGATGATTGCCATATACCCATTAACCCTTATCCTCGAGTGGCCTTCCTTGTAAAAAAAAAAAATGCATACACGCGCCCATGTTATGTTACAGTATTAACTGTATTAACACATTATATCAGGGAATCTTTTAATGGGGTCTTTGTTTCTGGATACATCAGAGTCTTCGATAGAGTCTGGCGCAAAGACTTGCTTCAGAAATTTGCTAATTATGAAATATCTAGAACTGTCTTCGCAAATATTGAAAAGCAGTTGTTGATGTATAGAAGTAAAAGATATATCTTGAGCTGAACCCGCTTTCTGACTTTTATTAATGATCAACAATATATATATATATATATATATATATATATATATATACACACAAAGGAGTAACCATTTATTAAGACCCAGAGGCCACTTGAGGATAAGGGTTAATGAGTGTACGGTAGTCAATGGGACACTATCGTAGTAATCGTTAGTAGTGAAAATTGGATTATTTAAGGGGACGGCTCATCAAAAACTTGTTTATGTTGGACTCGAAGACAACCATATTGTAGTCAGTTGGATAGCAAGGAAACGGAAGAGTTCCACAAGTGTGCAGTTCTAAGGAAGAAGCTTTGTTCATAGAATTTACGTTTAGGTTTAAACACAGATAAAGAGTCAGGGAAATTGTTGATAGTGGTATCAATTAGACGAGTGTTTTTCGTGAAAGGTCGGTAAGAGGGAAGGGTATAGATTGGAGCTTAGACGGGCACTTGCCATGAAAATAACGATAAAGCAGAGACAGGCTCACAATGTCTCTTCTGCAGGAAAGAGGTTGCAGAGAAGAGAAAAAAGGATCCCCTACTAAGCTATAAAATCTATATTGAACTTTGTCAAAGCATAAAAAACGCCCCTAAAACAAAGCTTCTCTTTTTCAATAACCAGTGCTTGTTTGGATCAGTCAAATGGGCGGCTCTCCTAGAAGCTCATTTCCTTGGGACTGATTTTACTCAAGATTTAAAATGGAAGACATTTATTTGGAATCTTCGAATTACTGTTCTCATCTTTATATTTTTACACCGTTCGTTAGGACCAATGACACGGGGGATAGAGTACTTTGTAAAATTCTGTTGTAAAAGTTATACTCTTCTGGAGCTTCAAGGTTCAATCCCCAGTGCAGACAACAACCAAAAATACATTTGCTAATTATGTAGGACTTCTACCCAGTCATGACTGATGAAACGAGAGCATACTACCTCTGTGGATTAAATAAAGGGTTTCGTTTGAAATTCCACGCAGATACCCAAGTTCAACAGAAAGATTCCTGTGTGGAGAAAGAAGTGGCTTACCGTTAAAGCGGCTGCGCGTTTGTGCCTGCAGAGCACAACTTGAGGATCAAGATGGCGCCCACAGGCTTTTATGTGGAAAAAAGTCTCATGGAATCTCGGAGAATCTCGTACCCTGGTTCCATAAATAACGAGGAAAGGATAGGGGGAGGAGAGACGATTTTTAGTCACTAAAGCGAACGGACGTGTGTAAAAGAAGAGGTAGAAGAAAAGAGTGTGGTGAATGAAACAAACAACGACTCGGTTGAAAGTAGAGTTGTAACGAACACATCCTGATTTTGACAATTTGAAATTCCACGCAGATACCCAAGTTCAACAGAAATATTCCTGATTTTGACAAAATCCACATGAAGAACGTTGGAGGTTACATTGACTGAAACATTGTGAAAATAATATTAAGGACGAGAACATTAGTATAAAGAATCCAAATAATATGAATAATCGATCTTCATCTCATAAAGTCAGAATCGTAGTGTCATATTATATTCTGAAATCATTTCTTGATATCCGTGCAGATTACACAATTATCTATGGTAGCACCTCGAAGAGCATTGATTATCAAGTTTTTGCTGATTCTCTATCTTCTGAAATGAAAAACAAAACTGAAATTGCAGCACTAACCCTAATGCAGATTTAACTCGCTTCCCCCAAAAGAATGAAGTTTAATGAGAGTATGAAATTCACTAGCGGTCCTCAGTCGTATGTATATCCCCGTTAGGGGAGGAGACGACATTATTTTTTGACACTCTTGCAAGGAAATGTCAATGTTCCCTTACATACAGCACCTGGTTTTTCTAAAATTGGTGACCCATTTGCTATTTCCAAATTGATCACTCATCTGATACTGACCAGGCTCAACGTCGCTTAACTTCAGTGATCTAGCGAGAACTGGTGTGCCAACTTGATTATGCCGCATGTCTTGGTACAATGAGGCGAAAGTGACTTGTTACTTTTAACACCAAAAACCCAGCTCCTTTTTCAACAACTAATGCTTGTTTTGGACCAGTCAGAATGGAGGAAGCTCCTTATCTTCATAAACTCCATGAACTGGTTTTGACTCCAGGTTTAAAATGGAAGACATTCATTCAATCTGTTGCAATTTGGAAAAATGTTTGTATCATTCTGTTGCTCCAGAATGTTTGTAACTCCTGATGAAAACTAAATGTGACCCTTGTCAAAATTCACACTAACAAACTTAATCTCTACTGACGTAAAGTCCCTATTACGTAATAGTACTTTAAGAAGTGGATTATCCTTGCTGCCTTATCTGGAAAGGAGCCACTTTGAGCACTCTTTTTTGTATGACGAGTGTGTGTATATATATATATTTATATATAAAACTGTAATTCACAATCATTTATATAACGTGTGTATATTTATGAGATTCATTATTGTCTAGTGTATGATTGTATGCGAGTGTATATACGTGTGTTCATCTTATTTCCGTATAGTGTTGTGATCGTCTGGTCTAGTGTTCAGTGTGTGTGTGTATGTACATTTATTATATAGGGGTTTCATTATTATTATTATTATTCTTGTTGTTGTTATTGTTTGTTGTTAGGAAGTCTTATTAAAAGTGAGTCTTAGAGACTTAGAGAGAGCGATGTTGTGTCTTAGAGAGTCTTATTAAGAGAGATGCTGCGTTCTGTGTTCGTGTTATGAAAAGATTCATATATATAAAATGTTCATACTTAGAAGTGTAGTAGAAGCTCTTAGAGTGAGGAGACAGTGTTGAGACAGTCTTAGTGTTCACATTGTAGATATGAGATGTAGAGACATTGTGTATGTGAAGACATTTTAAAACACAGGATATATAAGACATATAATGACAATTTCACTTTACCTTTTGGTAGAATTACAACACAAAGACGACGTTTATAAAAACACATGACGCGTTTATTTCCATGGACTGGTCGGTGGTTTTCTTAGTCAGGAATTCAAAGTTTTACATTCTATGTTTCAAAGGTGACCGCCTCGCTTTCAGACGTTCGACTGTCCATCTCTGGACTCCAGACTGTCGTCTGTCGTTCTCAGACTCTCTCTGCTAAACTCTAAAGTTTCTAACTATATCGAGAACTTCCCATTTTCTATGACGTCATACCCATGTTAAAACATGTGTCTTCTTTCACGTGTTCTGAAAATGCGTGTCCAAACATTTTCCATTGTTTACAAAAGGAATTTTAACTTATATTTCCAGTAACCTATATTTCCAATATGTTAAAAACATGTTTATTAAATTATCCTATAATTGCATTCCTCAATTCAATTTCATAACAGAATTGACAAATGCACATTCCTTTTCTTAAAATCATTTTATCTCTAAGCTAAACAATGGTTTGTTTTTACATTCCATTTTCTAATTCTCTCTCGTAATCTATTTCTACACCTAAATTACGAGGTTCGAATTTCGTCTATTCTATTTCATTTTTACATTTAACTCCTGGACAGGGTTCAAAAGAGAGTCGCCAACCTGATAGGTCCTGAACTGTCATCTAGGCTTCAGCCTCTGTCCCATCGACGAGATGCTGCATCCCTCTGCCTGTTCTACAAATACTTCAATGGTGAATGGTGACGAACTGCAACCCTTGTACCTCCCCGACGTAACTACCCCCGACAAACCCGACAAGCTACTAAGTCTCATCCCTTTACAGTAGAGATCCCTAGGTGCAAGAAAGCCTTTTACTCCAATAGTTTCTTCCCCAGAACTGCGGGTCTTTGGAACTCCCTTCCGGGATTCTGCTTTCCCAACTGCAACGATATGCAGAAGTTCAAGTGTAATGTGAACAAACATCTTTCTACTCATTTCCCTTCATAATGACCCCGCTAATTAAGTCCCTGATAGTAGCCCCCTGCTTCAAATTGGTACTGTGCCTTGTTTGGGGTGAAAATTGAATTAAAAAAAAAACAAAAAAAAAACTAAATCTCTCTATTTTTACTTACATGAAAAAGGGGACAAACCCTTTTTACCATGTAACACATTTAAATACAATCTATGACAACAATAATATACATAAAAACCTTTAAAACACAAAAGACGAATAACATTTATCTTGAGGTTTCAACATCTGGCCAATCGGTGACATATCTAGTCTATTTTTTTTTTTTTTGACGGAAAGCTGCAATGGAAATTCTCCCCAAGAATGACAGAGCCGCAGGTTTTTATTTTCAGCAACTTTTATTCTAGAGTATTTCTCCCCTTTTGGAAAGTTGCAACGCTGGTCCTAGATTCCTACATTTGATAGGCCTTGGACACCTTGCACTGCTGGTTGCTTTGAGCCATTCAACAAGTAAGCTCAATTCTCTATCTATTTTGTTGAAACTCTAAACATCAAATAATTTCCACATAGCTAAAAAAGACCACTGCCCCTTCTAACTGACATAATTAGTATTCGTCACTAAGATAATCACCTAATGTTTTTACATGTCATTATTCCTAAGTTTTCAACTAAATTGTTATAACATTTTTAAGTTAACATTCCTGGTAACTATTAAATGTAAATAAATGTTTAAATATTTTGATTAATCTAAAACATATTTTAGCTGACAAAACTTTTTTATTTAAATAATCAAGATAATCATCGACCAGCGTCCCTTCGGCGTCGCTCGGTCGATATCCAACAAGAGTACACAAATTGATTTCACAATCTAGTGGAGATTGTTTTTCTTTCCTGTCCTCTACAGTTCCTTTTTCATGAAAGAGGCGTTACTATTCTTTCTCTACTCTATTATTTCCACGGAAGGTATTAAGCTGAGCTCCAGTCTTTGTTTCCTTATCACTGTGCATTCACGGCAAGAACTCGTTTTCCTACCACAACTGCAAAGAAATTTCATTTCTCCCTGCATGTGTTTAACATAAACAGATTTTGCATGAAGAGAGTTTCTTACCAAAACTCTCCATCTATAAAACACTGTTATAAAACATGGTTACAAGGCTATAACACGGTCGCCATCAAAACCAATGTCAACTTCTTCCTTGTATAATCTCGCATCATATCCCAAAGTGTGCAGACGTTGTTTTGACCCTCCATCTTCTAGAAATAATAGTATAGTTTTGGCTTCAGTTAGACAGATACCAAATCCCCCTTAGTAATAGATTAGAAGCGAAAATTGTATTTAGAAATTATGTGAGATGGTGTAGTTTGTAAAAAGTATCAGATCTTTCTAGCAGCTCTGGACAGAGTACACAATCAACTTGACAATAAGGAATATTTTCTCTGTTCTTTGCAACCTTTTTTTTCTTGCAGAAGAATGTATATATCAGATATGTTTGAATAATAATGATTATTAGCAAAACTTGTGGAAATTCCACAGCAGATGCTTTCACATGTAATATATTGATGCTGGCATTCTGTGGATGTTCAGCAAAATATAAACGCCCTGATATTATTGTAGCTCTTTTGTTAAAACTGCAAAAGTATTTATTTAAGCTAGCAGTGACACCCAGCATAGCCCGGTCGTAACATACACTTAAATATGATATCTTAAATCAATTTTCTATCGATTCTTATATATTATAAAGTTGTGATTTCAAAAGTAAAAAAATATATGTACATGACCAAATCTTATGAGGAAAAAAATATGTATATGTAACTTTAGTTTCTTCAGCTATAATCGAAACTGAAGCCAAAACGTATGAAGAATTCTTAGTGAAATTATTTACAAAAAATAGATGACTTCTGTGCCATCAGTTGTAATCGAAACCGAAAGCAAAACTTATGAAGAATTCTTGGTAAAATTATATGACAAGAAATGGAAAGTCATACAAATTAGACAGCAGTCACTCAGAAGAAAATAGATGGAAGCGTGACACATAAAATAATACACACGCTATCTTATTAATATAATAATTATTATTGATATGTCCTGCAAAAGGAATATATTCGTTTGAAGTATTGTGCTACGTAGTTCAATACAAATAATAAAATCACATTGTAAGAGACAATTTTTAATTTACTCCTTCAGGCTAGAAACTCTTGGCAATGTTCTTCTATTTTTGCCCTATTTCTTTCGAATGTTTTCGGTTTTATATAACGCTTTGCTGACTTCTTTCTTTGAAAAATTACTATGAGTTCCTTCTTCATACCATTACAACAATGATGATATATCATTATAATGATATTCGAAAACGAGACTACATCAAAGGGAGGTCACTCTTGTATTCGTCTCCAGGCTTGCCAGATTGGCCTTTTTAGTATCAGCTTTTGTGAATTTGGCTTTTCTTTAAAAAGTTTGCACTTCAAAAATTGTATCTGATCCTTTTGAAAGTGTAACGTACGAACTTAGGAAGGAACAAGCAGAATCTTATATAGATGTTAACACAGAGTATTTCTGCCACATTGTGGGAAATGCCACTCGGAGCACTCTTTCCTGGCTGGACAGAGTACAAAACCAACTTCACAATCTAGTGGGAGATGATCTCTTTTCTTCTCTGCAGACATTTTCTTACAGAAGAGATGTGGTTAGTTTTCTCAACTCTATTGTTATTTTCATGGTAGGTGCTTGACAGATATCCAATCTTTGGTTCCTCCTCATGAGACATTTTTAGCAAGAACTCATTTTGTTACTAAAACAGAAAAAAATTTTCCCGGTAAGTGTACCTCAGGTGTTTGGAAATAAGACAACCTCTCTTTAAGGAGAGGAGTTAATGCCTGGAAAAGTGCATTACTTTGGACTAGGCTGGACCATAACTCCCTCTGATAAGAGAAGACATGGAACTACCAGATCATCCACTGCTATGTCAGATTGAGTGATGAAGACGGATTCTTGGCAAGTATAACTGACAGGAAGAAAGAGGTTAGTTTATTCCTGACAAGCAATTAAGCCCGGCTTTGCTCAGACCCTATGTACTGCTCATAACTTTATGTGCATATATATATATATATATATATATATATATATTAAAAAAATTGACTCATTTCAAGGTAACCTACATCTAAAATTTCGTTTAAACCCAAAATTGGCGGAGGAGTTTGGTAGAGTCTGCAAAGGTCAACTCTTTCAACTTTGACCTCTTGCCAGCCAAATTTTCGCCCCAAAACTTATTAAAAAGCTTGCTGCATGTCTGAATACCCTTTATGTATAAATTTCAAATGTTTAAACCCAAAATTTGCTGAATAGTTTGCTAGACACCGCAAAGGTCAAATCTTTTGAACTTTGACCCCTTGGAAGCTCAAATTTACGGCCAAAAACCGATTAAAAAGATTGCCTTATGCCTGAATACACTTTATACAAAATTTCAAATGTTTAGACCAGAAATTTACTGAGTGATTTGGTGGAGACCGCAGAGGTCAAACTTTTAAACTTGACCCCAATTTTGACCCCTTAACATTTACTGTTTTTGGCTCAAATCAAATTATAAAGTTAGATCCATGTTCAACTTCAAGTGTTTAGACCCAAAATTGGCAGACGACTTTAGTAGAATTTTCAGAAGTCAAATCGCCTTTGACAGCCAAGTTTCTGGCCAGAAACTGATTTAAAAGATTTTCCCAAATCTTAATAGTCCTAATGTCAAATGTCGAATCTGTAGATTGAAAATTGACAGAGTATTTTTTTACGGAAATGTACGCACATAGACACACACACGCATGCATCCAAACACACACACACACACACACACACACACACACACACACACACACACACACACACACACACAATTTCATTTTTATAGATATATAGATTGCCTAAGGTATCTCAATCAAGGACTGTTGAAAAGACGGCTCGGCCATTTTTTGCAAGCCAACATGGTTTTCCTCTAGTACACTGGCTTTTCAAATCACATTTTCCAACCTTATATTATATCTTTCCACAGTAGGAAATGCAACGCTACCCAGAATTAAATTAAGAACTACAAATGCTCCACATTTCCAATATTTTTATTATCAAAAAAATCAGTGTAATTATCCATTTTCAATCAAATCGATTAATTGCCTGTTCTAGTTGTGGACTCATCACTGCGCACCAGGAGAAAGCTTCATATGCCTCCTCACAGTGTCTTAGTGCAAAATACATTGTAGTCTACATTGCACTGTAGAGAAGCTACTGTTGATTTTATAAAATGATTTTTTTTTATATAAAGCTTAAATTAATCTTAAAGATGCAAAAGTCAAGTATCTTGGTTCAGTTGTGCTTTGACCAGAAACATTCGTTTCGAACGCACCCCTGTCTTACCAAAGACCCTGCTGTTGATTTTATATGACATGCCTTTCTGCTTGTATGGTGATAAGACTTCTAAAATGCACTTCTGTATAAGGGTTTTAACTTTGATCAAAATCAGAATGTTCCGATTTTATTGGATTTCTTCGACCATCAATTTTCGATACTTATCAGTGGTATACCATTACAAAACCTATCTAAGAACACTCCTACATGCATAAAGTACATGTGTGTGAAATTTCATAAAAATTGTCCCGGCCATTAAGGAGTCCATAAGGAACGAACTCTCACACACAGGTAAAGTATCTTTATATGTTGTTCGTCCGTCGGAATGACGAGGACCATCTGATCATCCTGTAGGGTAGGGTGGGGGGAGTCATCATCGGTGATATGGCTGATAAGCCCAATCTTTGCTTGAAAAGTTCTATTGCAGTGAGAACAGGGAATCGTAGCAGATGTCGAGGGCTCTAAAACATTGTCCTTCCTGTCCTTCCTGTGCTTCTCTGCAACAACTTTTCCGTTACTTTCATATTTGCAGGCACCATTATGAACAGCGGCCTGCCACTTGGCTCTATCTAAAGCTGTCTGCACCCATGATGATGGATTAACGCTGAAGGCTTTCAGTGATACCTTTCAGAGTGTCTTTAAATCATTTTCTCTGGCCGCCATGGGAGCGCTTGCCATGTTGGAGCTCAGCAAACAGAAGCTTCTTGGGTAGTCTGTAGTCTGGCATATGGGCGACATGACAAGCATAACGAAGCTGAACCTTCATCAGGATAGTGAGGATGCTTGGAAGTCCAACACGAGTTAAGACTTCTGTATCTGGTATCATTTCCTGCCAGCCTATGTCAAGCAGTTTTCGCAGTCTAGTGGTGTGGAAGTGATTTAATTTTCTAGCGTGCTGTTGGTAGACAGCCCACGACTCACATCCATAGAGTAAGGTGGTGAGTATGATAGCTTTATAGACTTTGATCTTTGGTATGGAGGTGATGCCTCTTCTGTCCCATACATTCTTGTGGAGTCTGCCAAAGGCAGCGCTTACTTTAGCGAGTCTGGTGTTGATTTCATTGGCAATGACTACATTGTGAGAGAACGTATTGCCAAAGTAGGTGAACTTGTTAACCACATTGAGTCTTTGTCCCCCAACTGAAATGTTGGGTTCTGCATATGGTTTTCCTGGAGCAGGCTGATGCATCTCCACAGTCTTCTTGGTATTGATTGTGAGACCAAAATTTTCGCTAGTCTCTAAGAATATGTTTGCACTGTGTTGCATGCCTGCCTTGGGGGTAGCGTTAAGGGCACGGTCATGCAGCAACCAGAAGATCATTTACAGTGTCTGGTGCAGCCCTAAATTTTGCTTGTAGCCTCCTGAGGTTGAAAATTGATTTGTCAAATCTGTACCTGATTCCAATGCCCACATCAGTGTCTCCGAAGGCATGTGTCAGCATCGCAGAGAACATGAGGCTGAACAGGGTGGGAGCCAAAACACACCCCTGTTTCACTCCATTTGTGACTTCAAAAGGGTCAGAGGTCTCTTCAAGATTTTGCACTCTGGCCATCATTCCATCATGAAACTGGCGTATGATGGCAATGAATTTTCTAGGACATGCATACTTTGCCATTATTCTCCAGATCAACATAGGTGGAGTAAAGTTCTACATTTTGTTCTTGGCGCTTTTCTTAAAGCTGTCTGGCGGCAAACACCATATCAGTAGTACCACGATCCTTACGGAATCCACATTGGGTCTCCAGCAAGAGGTCTTCTTCGAGATGAACTATGAGCCTGTTCAGCATTACTCTGGCCAGTACCTTGCCTGCAATGCATAGTATAGATACCCTCCGGTGGTTGTCGCAGGCCTGGTGGTTATATTTATGTTTGTATAGATGTATGATGGAGGCATCTTTGAAGTCTTGGGGAAGGACCCCCTCCTGCCAGGTAATGTGGAAAAGCTGATGGAATTTCGCAGTCAGGGTTTTGCCGCCGTCTTTATATATTTCAGCTGGGATAGAATATGAACCTGGCGTTTTCCCAGTGGACAACAGTCGGATTGCTTCCTCAGTTTCTTCGAGGGTTGGGAGTTAATCCAATTCCTCTTTTATGATAATTCGGAGGAAGCGGTCAATAGCCTCATCACTGATGGTAGAGGGGCAGTTTAGTACACTTTTAAAATGCTCCGTCCCTCTTCTCAGCATCATGTCTTTGTCAGTGAGGATATACAAGTATAAAGTTGTCGTGTTTATTTATGATATTTGTTTTAAAGGTTTAATTAAAATCAAGTTGGTTTTGATTGCTTTTATTTGGTATTTTATTTGGTTTTTATTGCTTGTTTTAGTAGTTCGAATTAAGACCATCAGATCTAGAAAACATTTTATAGAGTGGATCACTTAAAGACTAGAGTGTAATATGAATGAGGAAATGGAAGAAAATATGTTATTGTGTACTTGTTTGGCATTATTTACATACTCATTGGATGAGCAAAATAACCAAACCACTTAAATCAGAAGGCAACACATTCACAATATAATGCAATATTGCTGAGAAATCAGACTCCTTTTAAATGAACCACCTTGCATTCTTATTTTTAATAGTTTAGACCATAGCCATCAAACCCATTAATATTTAACGTCAAGAATTAGAGTTCATATAGAAACATTGTTTTAATTTTAATAAAATAAAATACGCCTCAATTGCGCTTGAAAGCCAAATCACAACGTAATATTAGGAAAATAAACAAATATTTTACTTGTTTGAAATTTATCACAAATATATTTCAGAGGTATACTCCATCTTCAGTGTGTTGTTTTGTTTCTTTTTTTGTCCTTTTCTTCTTCCTTGCCATGTTGTAAAGTTTGAGAAAGAAGTCTGTTTGTAAGGAGCTGCGTGTTGTATTTTGAAATGTTTGAACTTTGCGCAAAGTTCAAACATTTCAAAATACCTCAGAAAAATTTCAAACAAGTAAAATATTTGTTTGTTTTCCTAATGTTACGGTGTGATTTTGCTTTGATGCGTATTTTATTTTATTCATTAATATTTACACTGTTTATTTCAATAGTTTGAATTTAGACTATAAACCATTAATGTTTATGTTCTTTATTTCAATGGTTTAAATTAAGCCCATAAGACTATTAATATTTATATTGTTTGTTTAAATGGTTTTAATTAAGTCCATAAGACCCATTATATTATTTGTTTTCATGGTTTGAGTCATATGACTACTAATATTTATACTATTTATTTTAATAGTTTGAATTAAACTCATCAGACCAATTAATATTTATATTGTTTATTTTAATGGTTTGAATTAAACTATAACAGCCATTAATA
>NC_136493.1:37917166-38099666 GCF_053919585.1 Euprymna scolopes | reverse complement strand
AGTTAGGAGATTTGCAGTTTCTATCTCGTCGCGGTTACAACCTGATGAAGGCCAGAGGAATAGTTGGCCGAAACGTTGTGAAAAAACAACTAAAAGATGAGGATAATAGTTTGTAAATTAATAAATGAGCCGATAATCTCTTTATTAATAAAACTATGAGATAGCTTCGTGTGTGTGTGTGTGTGTGTGTGTGCGTGTGTGTGTGTGTGTTGTTAATTTCTCACTTGTATGTAGTTTTAGTTTATTACTAGCAGGGAGATCCGACGTTGTCCGGGATTGAATTATGATCGACGAATGTTTCACATTCCCATATTATAATTGTAATCAGAATGGGTGAAATCCCCTATTTTTTAATCAAACCTTTTGATTCCTTGCTCTAGTTAGGGACCCCTACATTGCACTGTAGAAAACCTACTATTGATTTTATACAATTATTTTTTTTATATATGTAATTGAATTAAAATTTAAAATGCAAAATTCAAGTATTGTACTTCAATTGTGCTCTAACCAGAACCATTCATTTCGAACGCGCCCCTGTCATATCAAAGAACATACTGTTGATTTTATATGTCGGGCCTTACTATCTGTGCGGTGATAATGGCTTGGATTTAAGTTTAAAATTAAAAAGTCAAGTATCATGTTTCAGTTGCTTTAAACAGAAACATTCATTTTGCATGCGCACCTATCATATCAAAGAACCTACTGTTGATTCTATATGTCGGGCCTTTCGGCTTGTATGGTAATAAAACTTCTCAAATGCACTTCTGATGTTAGGTTGTGTAAGGTGTTAACTTTGGTCAAAATCGCCTGTTCTTTCTTTTATCGGATTATTTTGATTATTGATTATCAAAACTTATCAAAAACATTCTGATACAAAACTAATTTCAGAACACTGCGAGGCACGTAAAGTACCTTTGTGTGAAATTTCATAAAAATTAACCCAGCCGTTTTCGAGTTCATAGGGAATAAACTTACACACACAAAGTTTCTTTTATATAATCTATAATATAAATATCATCTGTCTGTTTAAATGTATGTATGTATGTATATTTGTATATCTGCCTGAAACTTTTGACAGAGGCGACGGATTTTCACGAGATCGGTATCATTTTGAAGTTCAATCTTTCGGATGACAAATATCGAAAAATAGGTAAAAAAAAACATTAATTCCTTCACTCTTAACTGGACGCTTTTCTACAGGGAGGGATCGCTTTTTTCATTGATATTTTCGAAAGTCATCCCCTCTTTTCGATTGTCTAGCCTTAATTTAAATTTACGTCACTTCTGGTTTGGTGATGGGTGCAACAGCAAAGATGTCACTTTTTTTTCATGTTCTTTTCCTCCTTTGCAGTACAGGTCCAAGCCTGCCTGCCTACTGCCACTTTTTTGCTCAACACACACCTCCAAACACCCGGGCAACGCCAGGCACCCAGAAATATAAATCAATCGAATATGTATTATCAATCAAAACTGTATTTAAATTAAAAATGAAATAGAATTTAACTTTTTTTAATGCTTTTAAAATTTTTATACTTATATTCACATTAAACAAAACAAATTTTCATTGACATGTAGAGGGCTACTGTGAATTAGGAATCATGCCTACGGAGACACTCTAGGTAGGGAGGTAAGAAGTGAGACGTCTGTTATGATTACACTTAAATTTTGGCATGTTAATGCAATCGAAGAAGGAGGATACAGGGAGGGAATTCCAAAGTCTAGCAGTTTGGGGGGAAGAAATTTTCAGAGTAGAAAAATCTCCAGCATCTGGTGGATCTCGAAAGTGAAGGCGAGAGATTTTGCTGCCGGTGGCATTTACAGCAAGTGCACACCAGTTTTATGAGTTTGTGGAGGCAAGTATTTAAGAACTTAAAATGGATTGATGTATTTTGTTTTAGTTATTTTTTTTATTTTTTGCTCCCCCGATAAAAGGAGGGTTGACCTGTAAATTCACCCTTATCCGTTCTTCTGTTCGTCCGTTCGTACTTTTCTCAATAACTACACCTTGGAATTTTTTAAAATTTTGCATAAACATGAAACATGATATGAGTAAAAAAGTAACAAGAACGGGTTTTCCAAGAAAACTCCGGTTGTCCCCATAGCGGTGCCTTTCGGGTTAAAATGGCTAAAATTGACACTTTAGTGCTCATTAAAAAAAAAAAAAATTGATGCTTGGAATTTTTATAAAACTTTCTGAAAAGTTGTAACTAACTGATTTCTATATAATTTTTTTTGTCTATAATTTCCCGATAACTCTTGGGTGTGCCCCAGGGGCTTTTTTAGGGCCAATAAAAACACTCCATTTTTGGGACTATTTTACCATATTTGCCCAAAATTTTATGTGTATGTCGATTTAGCAGTTTTGCATGGTGTTGAACTCAAATTTAAATATGTTAAGGCCTTGGGGACTTTCGGGGTAAAATGGAGGGGGGGGTCAAATGATGGACTTAGTCATTTCTTTTTTTTTGCATGGTGCAGAACTCAAAGTTACATATGTTAAGGCCTAGAACTGCACCGTTTGTTCATTTTCAGGATTTTATGTCTCCTGGGGACTTTTGGGGCTAAATAGCGGGGGGGGGGGAGCAAAAGCTGAACTTAGTCATATTTTATACCTTGTTCACTTTGCACTCACGCATGTTGCCACATGTTTTCATGGAAATTGCTCCAAGCAAATCATAGTACCACATGATGTAAGGAACTCAAGCAATGCTACTCCAAGATCAAGAACTACCAAAAATAATGTTAGGTGTGTAGATTCCAGCCAATAAAACAGCAATTCTTCCCCCTTTGTCAAAAACATTGCTCATGGAAAGTAAGGAGTAAAAGATAGAATAAGAGAGTAAGTAACCCCAGTGTTCACTTTCGTAATATTATAGTTTTCTTTTCACCGAAAGTTCTTTTGAAATCTTTTTTTGTGTTGAACAATGGTTGAAAAGCACTAAACACATGTCGTCTGTTTTATTGTTTTGATAGTTTTCTCAGCTCTTTTCCTGAGATGCGCAATGGACAGCTTTTTATAGAAATGTGCACGGTATCGTTATGCGTAAGATCCCAAGAGATGACGACCATTATCTCTAGAATTTCAGGACGTGCTAATATTGATTCGATGGCCTCCATCTTCTTCTTTGCATGTCTTTGAAGCATGTTGTCATACAACAGTTTCCCAAATTTTTTTGCCATCGTTGTGCTAGATAAATATACAGCACAATGATCGGCTCTTGCCAGATCGTCTAAGTTAAGCAACGTTGAGACTAGTCAGTACCAGATGGGTGACTCTTTCGGAAAGCTAGGCGCTCTATGTACCTTCTGGGAAGGTTAGGTGTTGGGCCAGCACCCTCACCCTGAAAAAAGAACTCCTTGCAACAAAAGCATCTACAAAGTTGTGGATGGTCTATGCCTCTCCAAGGGCTCAAGGCTATGGATGCGCTAGAAACATAATAAGCTACTCATTTTGTTTCTTTGTTCATTTGGTTGGTTGTTTTTGTTTTACGGCATATCAACCCTTTTCAGGTTATTTAATGCCAAATCCAAAGATTTAAGAAAATTTTTTTAATAGAATATATTTGTTTTCAAGTCGGTTTCTATTTAACCCATAGTTGGGACCATAACAGGTACTACCACTCCGGGTCAGAGTGGACCTGGGAGTAATGCCAATTAAAGGGTGGCTCCACACTCCCCAAAGCCTGCAAGCTAGGGCCTCACCACTGGATATAGTTTAAGGTCATATCCAGGACCTTGTTCGTTTGGTTTACCCTTTCTTTTTTTTCAGCTCTTTCATAGAAGTTTGGTGTTAAGTTGCAGATCGGACGAATGCTAAAAAGTAAAGTGCTTGAATTGCTATCCCTTTTCTTATCTTTGTTGAGATTTGCTCTATTCATCATTTCAAAACGCAGCAGCATCGTTGAACTAAGAAATAATTTCCAACTGCCATTGGTCATGTGCTGCAGGTTATGCTACTTCGTCTCTGAAAGACCAACAAAATACATTGAGCTCCATGGAGAACATACAAATCTTTAATAAACATCATGTATTGTGTTGGAGAACACTTAATTTGCTCTTTGTGAATTTCTATATTGCAGTTATATATTTCTTTCATATTACATATATTTTGTTGAAATCTATATGTATATATGCTAGCGCCCTTGTCTCGATGTGTGTGTGGAACAATCTCTACCAAACTACTCGGTCAATTTTCGGTCTACAGACTTAAAACTTGATATACAGAGGATTCGCACCTTTGGAACAAAAAATAAAAGGATAAAACAAATAAAAAGAATAGAAATAATTATATAGTTTTTGGTTTCAGACAGACAGCTATCAAATCTCCATGAATAATACAAATAGTGGTTTAGCTTTGTCTTCAGACAGACACATATAAAATTTCTATTAATGATAAAGATAATAGTTTAGTTTTGCCTTCAAACAGACAGATATAATATTATTTGGAATTTTCGAACTACTGTTCTAATCTTGAGTGTCATTTTCACACCGTTTTAGTCGTTGTAACCTCCGACCTTCTTCACGTGTATCTTATTACTAGGGATGTGACAACAGCATATTCTTTACATTCTTTTGACTCTCAAGTATATATCAGACACAGTTAGACTCAGCTAATCAACCGAGAACGACATCAGTCTATATAAAACATATAAGATATTAACGGATATATACTCAAGAGTCAAAACAATGAAAAGAATATGCTGTTGTCACAGCCCTAGTTATTACGCACAAACTGCAATTGTGAATTACTTCGGATCTCTATCCAGTCATAGCTGATGGAACGAGAACATGCTACCACCGTGAAGTAAATAAAGGGTTCTTTTCTTTTTTTTTTTTTTTTACATGGAGGTCACCACTTATCAAGGCCCGGAAGCCACTCAGGGATAAGGGTTATTGCGTGTACAGTAATCAATGGGATAGTATCGTAGTAATCGTTAATATTGGAAATTTGATAAAGTGTCTTACTTAAGGAGGCGGTTCATCAGGAAGTTGTTTATGTTGGACTTGAAGACCTCCAAGTTTTAGTCAGGTGGGAAACAGGCAAGCGGAAGAGAGTTCTACAGGCATACTTCTAAGAAAGAAGCTTTGTTCATAGAATCTACGTTTTGATTTAGGCACAGATAAAGAGTGAGGGAAATTATTGACAGTGGTTTCAGCTAGATGGGTGTTTATTGTGAAAGTTTGGCGAGGGGAGACCAGAGATTGGAGTGCAGACGAGCACTTGCCATGGAAATAATGATAAAACAAAGACAGGCTTGCTACGACTCTTCTGTGAGAGAGAGGTTGCAGGGAAGAAAAAAGGGCATCCCCCACTAAGCTACAAAGTCTATTTTGTACTCTGTCAAAGCAGGAAAGGCTGTTTTTAGCAGCTCCTGCTCAGATGTGGCAGAAGTACTCCATCCTTGGACGTACTTGGCTTTTATATAGATAGAGAATTGCATTAGTAGTGAGATATCTTCTGGAGCGGTAGAAGGATCCCACCATTTTCCCAGCGACCTTGACAACAGACTTGACTTGTTTCTACCAATGGGAAACTTGCTAGAAATTCCATTTAGATTTCCGAGTTCAACAGAAACATTCTTGAGTTCGATAAGATGCACTTGAACACAGTCTGATGTTACATCGACCGAAACGTCTTGAAAATGACACTCAAGATGAGAACAGTAGTCCGAAGAGGTCACATGATACGAATAACCAATCCTCATCTAAAAAATTCAGAAACGTAAGAAAGATATCAATTCCCTATTAATAAAACAAATGATAGTTTAGTTTTGGCTTCAGACAAACAGATATCAAATCTCCATAAGTAATAAATACATAAGCTAACCCAATAGCAATGATAACTGTATAACCTAATAGGATGAAAGTGTTTGCCAGTCTACAGTCATGAAATATTTCCCCACGGGTTTACTGCCACGTTATTGCCATATCTTAATATATTCAAAATGGCTGAACACAGTGTGTGTTCAAAAAGTATTAAGATAGAAACTGTTTCCATCAAAGGAGAATTAATCAATAATTAAAAAAAAGAAAATTATACTTTTAAAAATAATCCCCTCTGTATTAAGCGGGATTGAACAGTATTATCCTAGCATTGGTAGAAACAATCTTGAAACTCTTGAGATACACCTGTCGGTATTATCTGGATTATTCGGATTACTGTTCTCATCTTCAGCTCTCCTTTAATAGATACTAGCTGTCCACCCAGCGTTGCCCAGTCATGCAATATGCTTAAACGTGATATTTTAATTTATGCGTATTGTGTATGTATTATTATAGAATCATTCCTCTATTGATTATTAGATATTACAACGAATAATTTGCCTGGTATACTAATTTACAAACAAAATAAAATAATAATCTATATATATATATAAAGTGAAAATGTCTGTGTGTGTATGTGTCTGTGTACGTTTCCCTACCAAACTACTCTGTTAATTTTCGGTCTAGACTCGACATTGGACACAAGGAGTATCGAGATTTGGGAAAATCTTTTTAATCGGTATTCGACTAGAAATTTGGCTGTTAAGGGGTCAAAGTTCAACGATTTGACCTTTGAAAACTCTACCAAACTTCTCCGCCAATTTTAATGTTGGTTACTTGGACATGGATCAAACTTTTTAATTTGATTTGAGCCCCAACAGATAGATGATAAGGGATCAAAATTGGGGGCAAAGTTAAAAAAATTTGACCTCTGTGGTCTCTACCAAATTACTTAGCCAATTTCTGGTCTAAACATTTGAAATTTTACATAAAGGGGTATTCAGAGATATGACAAGCTTTTTAATCAGTTTGGATCGAACATTTGCGCTGCCAAGGGATCAAAGTTCAAAAGATTTGACCTTTGCAGTGTCTAGCAAACTACTCAGCCAATTTTGGGTCTAAACATTTGAAATTTATACATAACGGGTATTCAGGCATGCAGCAAGCATTTTAATCAGTTTTAGGGCGAAAATTTGGCTGCCAAAAGGTAAAGTTAAAAGAGTTGATATTTGCAGATTCTACCAAATTCCTCCGTCAATTTTGGGTCTAAAGACTTAAAATTTTAGATGAAGGAAACTTGGACATGGATTAAACTTTGTTTTGATTTGAGACCAAAATGATAAACGTTAAGGGGTCAAAATTGGAGTCAAAGTTTTTAAAAAAATTGACTTCTGCATTCTCTACGAAATTACTCAGACAAATTTTGGTCTAAACATTTGAAATCTTACATAAAGTGTATTCACACGTAGGGCAATGTATGAACAGTACATAGGACCCGAGCAAAGTCGGGCTGAACTGCTAGTAAAAAAAAAAAATAATAATGTCATCATCAAATTCCGTCTGTGTTTGTTTACAATATTACGTCAGCTGATATTTGGGCTTGACAATGAATGCCCTCGAAAAGTCACTTCTTATTAATGTTTTGTTTTAAAATATGCAAACGAAGAAATGATTTGCAGCGATTTTAAATGGTACTTCCTCTTTCCTTATAAATTGAAGTCATTAATAAGAAAAATTAAAATAAAATGGTGGGGTATTACCGGGCTTGAACTGGGGATCATTCGATCTGTAGTTGAATGCTCTACCACTAAGCTATATCTCCAGATTATAATAAATCTGTTTTTTTTTTAAGAAGAAATGATTTTATTATCTCCCTTGGCCTGTGCAACGTAAAATATTTCCCCGTAAAAATTATTCTTTTTGTTCTGTAAGAGAAAAAAAGTTATTTTTAAGATCGGATTTTTTTAGATTTTCGATACTTATCGGATGAATTTCTGTAGAAAACATATCTAAGAACACTGCCAGACATATAAATTAGCTTTGTGCGAAACTTGCAAAAGATAGACTTAGCCGTTTCGGAACCTATGAGAAAGGAACTCACATACGCACACACACACACACACACACACACACACACACACACACACACACACACACACACAAAAAGTGACTTTTATATAAAAATATATGTAGTATATATTATATACAGTAGAGCTTTATTTTATTTTTTTTTACTTGAGGGTCACCACTTATCAAGGCCTGGTAGCCATGCAAGGATGAGAGTTAAGTTTTAGGCAGACAATGAGACAACAAGCTCAGTCATGTTAGAGCCAAATTATCTAAATGGGCGACTCAAGGATGAGGGATGAGCAGTCAGGATGTGGTCAATTTGTTCCACAAAATGGTATAGTGCAAATACGAAAACTGTGCTTTGAGTAAATGCTTCTCAAAAGCACATGTAGAGTAGTTTTGGATCTTCCTTGGAGATGTCACTTCCGCAGAGGAAGCCATCCCTAATGTAAGCATGTGTTTCATGTCTGTGGCAGTAATGACTGTCAGGTTTGGAGATTCAGTTAAATAACCTTTGATTAGAGAAGGAAGTGGAAGGAAAGAAATAGGAAGAGAAAAGTATTTCTTTCTTTTTTCCTTTTTTTTCTTCTTTTTTTTTCCTTTTTTTTCCTTTTTTTTTCTTTTTTTTTCTTTTTTTTTCCTTTTTTTTTCTTTTTTTTTTCCTTTTTTTTCTTTTTTTTTTCCTTTTTTTTCCTTTTTTTTCCTTTTTTTTTTCTTTTTTTTTCCTTTTTTTTTTCTTTTTTTTTCCTTTTTTTTTTTTCTTTGACCAATAACGGGGAAAAAGCCGTGACAGTTCCCACTAATACGGCATCGAGAGGTCCCACCTACTACTGCATGGTTCAGAATCAATTCATCAAATAGCAATACGGCAACGCCAGTACTTTCAACCTGCTGCTAGGGCAGCCACCTTGGGACTATCAAGCATATAAAGCCAGCCCATTTAAAAAAGGTTGAGCTTTTTTAATCTCTTCATACATGTGTGGGGTTAGGGTTATATGTGGGCTTTTTATCCTATTTATATGTGCATGAGGTGCTTATACGTGGGCTTTTAATTCTCTTCAGACATGCATGGGGCATTTATAAATGGGCTTTTTTATTCTCTTCATACGGACGTAGGATGTCTATACGTGGGTCTTTTGTCACTTCATACGTCCGTGGTATGTTTATACGTAGACTTTTTCATTTTCCTCATATGGGCGTGTGGTGCTTAAACATAAAATTAAAAAAAAAATTCAATACGTGCGTGGGGTGTTATATACGTGTTTTTTTTAATTCTCTTCTTACGTGTATAGGGTATTTATACATGGACGTTTTTATTATCTGCATGCGTGCGTGGAGTGCTTAGATGTGGTGTTATATTCTTCATACGTGTATGGGGTGTTTATGCATGGGCATAAATAATAATAAAATATAAATAAAAATAAAATAAAAAATTCTCTTCATTCGTGTATGAGGTGTTTATACATGGACGTGTGTGGGGTGCTTATACGTGTACTTTTTATTTTCTTCATACGTGCATGGGGTGTTTATGCGTGGGCTTTTTTAATTGTCTTCATACGTGAGTGGGGCGTTTATACGTGGGCTTTTTTAATTGTCTTCATATATGAATGGAGTATTTATAAATGTTTTTTTTTATTCTTTTCATATGTGCGTGGGGTGTTTATACATCAGTCTTTTATTCTCTTCATTCGTGCATATGAGTTTTTTTATTCTGTTTATACGTGTGCGGGGTTTTTATACGTGGGCTTTTTATTCACTTTATATGTGGATGAGATGTTTATAAACGGACTTTTTTATTCTCTTCATACGTTTTTTTTTAATTCTCTTCATACGTGGCGTTTTTTATTCTCTTCTCCGCATCCGTTCGTGGTGTGTTTACACATGGATCTTGTTGTTCTCTTAAAAATGCCTTTATGCTTAGTGTTTGTCGATTGCCTCGTCTATTAAACATAAATACAAATAAAACCTTTATGCATGAAGGACATAAGGAGACGTTCGCTGAGTTTTCTTCAAAGTTTTATTTGGAGAGAATTTACTTATGGAACGAAAGACTAAATAACTAAATAATCCTTTTTTTGTTAACTACATCTTTCTAATTTAAGAAATTAGTGACGCAGACACAGACATCAATAACATTCACTGAGATTATCAGTTTTCTACATCATTGGCGTGTCTCATTCGTATGACTGACAATGGAGAGACTGATTTGCAAACCTTTCTTTCTCCCACTCAGAAAACGTGACGTCATAACATCGTTCAACGTCTACAGCCTCTAAGAAGGCTTCTGTTCTACAGATCTAGGTTATCTGGACATATACTAAGTGTAACTTTTGTCAAAAATTTAATACTAGCTAACTTAATTGTTACTTACATGGGCACCCTGTTCTACAACGCTTGATCCAATAAAAAATTTGGATGTAGAGAAAGTGTATTTGGATGGTGACCTTATTTTTACTTTTGTGACGTCATTGGCGCAGGGGAGGGGGGGAGGAGATAGTGCTAGTGTGATTCCAAGAGTTATCAGTAAGTTTAAAACAGAATTTTATTGCATATTTTTCTTCTAAAGTGTCGTCAGGTCTAGAGTACGTTTTTGAAATTCACCAGTTGTGAGAATCAGGCTCTAGTATGGTGTATTCTAATTCTTGCTATAGCTGTGTATTTGAATCTGAAATCATAAAAATTGCTGAGTCATATCGTAAGATGTATAGCAAATTTTTATGTAAAGTAACACCCTTATTTCCAGGGCTTTGTAACGGTTTAGAACTCAAGACTGTAAAGCATTTTTTTTTTACTATGATAGATAAATTCTGCATGTTTTAGTTTTTAAAGTGATTTTGGGTAGTTTTACGGCGAGTGAGAGAGGATTAGACAAATATTACAGATTAGTTACCTGTCCCAAAAAGTTAGAATGTCCTAGAAATGAGGGATCATTTTAATGAAATAATTTATTTGAAAAAAAAAAAATGATCCCCCACTTTAAATTCTAAAACATTTTTCGGAATATTCACACGTAATCGCCTAAAAAGCAGAATCTCATTTTAAGTGAGCGATAACTAAGAGTTCTTACCTGCTTTTAAATTTGATTTATTGATTGATTATTGATTTATTTTTTAAATTGACGACCTTCTTTATTCACAAAGATGTTCATCTTGGCCTATTTTCCCCATTTATACACTTATGTCATTTTTACCTTACTACTCCCCCCCCTCCAGAATGGTTCTAAAATCTATCACATAAATTCATGTATAAATTTGGTGCGTGCATTTTTCGGATTTTTTAAAATTTTATTTTGCAAATATTAATTTTTCTGATATTTTCTGAAAATGTAATATTTAGGTACGCCATTATTGTGATGTTTAATTTGTAATAAACACTGTTTGATTTTATGATTCGTTTTCTTCCAAACAAAATATATCCTCTCTGAAAAACGGATAAAATTACCTGATACAATTTGGAAGCCTTTTGGGGAGCTAACCAATTCAATATAATTCCAAAAATATATAGTAAGAAAACACGGAGTATTTTGTATATTCATACTATTTGTATGTAGGGTAGGAAGTTAAAATATAGTGTTTTTCTTTTTTGTAAATTTTTTTGTTTCGATTTAGCGGTTTTTGTAAATTTCAGACGGTAATAGGTAAAAATCTAGAGGGTTTCTGGAGATTTCTTTTCTCTGATCTAGCGGGGTTTTAAAATTTCAGTTGGCAACACTGAGCAGAGGAACTCAGACCACCAAAGAAGACAAACATCTCTCAATCTCTGTCCACTGAATTCCCCAAGGCTGCGACTACTTCACTTAAGATCTCCACTAAACATTCCAAGTTTCTGCTTCCCGAAACGGGAACAGCCAAGACCCTTTTATTTCTTCTTTTCTTTCTATGCATGGGAAAAAATGACGGAAAAAAATAAGAGGACATTATTTTTTGTAGGTTTCCGACTACTTTTTGATAGTATTTGAAAGATTAAAGCCTGAAATTAATTTCCAAAAAGAAAAAAAAAAACAACATATTTATACACGTGGAAAAAAAAGTTATAAAGACAAATGTTTTCACGGCGATATTCGGAAACTGACAAATTCAGCTAAATTTTAAAGTTAAATAAATTCATTGTAAAAATCCTTTCAAAGATAAATATTAGTTTTCTGGATCTACTTCAAAGATAATTAATTAAGTAAAATCCTAAGTTATTGAATTAAATTAAAAAGAAAAACACACCTTGTTTGTACAAAATAATAGCCCCCAAAAGCGAGAGATTCTGACTTCGTGCAATCACAACAAGTGAAAAATCGTCTGAGTGTGCATTCTACAGAAGCCAAAAATGTCAGAAAATCAAAAGGCTGTCTGAAAATGACATCAGGTAGTTAAAGAGGGAGGTATGAATGCTGATTTTCTTTTTTTCCCAGCTGTGCATCCATACATCCCCGTCGTGAACGCTTGTATAATTTTTACTATTTTTTAATTTAATTATTTTTCTATATTCCTGCTTTTAAATTAAAAAAAAAAACATTATTTGTTATTTTTTAAGATTATATAAAAATTACGTTACGCCTAAAGTTTCATGTACATTCAAGTAAGGAACATATTAAAATCTCACAGGTGAAAATAAAAAAAAAAACATGTAATCTAAAAAAAATAGAAATGTTTTTTGCAATTATATTTTTGTGGGAAAATATTAAATAAACAATACTTAATTCAATGATAATATGTGTAGTTCGAGAAATTAATTTTTCTTTGAGCTATATAGAATTCATTAACACAGAATTAAGAGGGCTGTTTTCGTAATGTACCTGTAAAAAAATATTTTTTATTTTTTATTGTTATAATTTCCGATGCTTTATTTTCATAAAAAAAGCAAAAATAAATTTATTCATTTCTTTTTTACTACTTAAGGGGCTTTTTTCGTAATGTTACTGTAAAAAAAATATATTTTTTATTGTTATAATTTACCATGCTTTATTTCCATTCTGTTTTTTCCGCTCGGAGTTTGTCTTCAGCATGTATTCAACCGTTGATTTCAACAGCTCCAAATCCATGGCGATCCTTCTGATGCTGCGGCAATCTTCCCGCTTTTTCCGTGCCAAACAAACGACTTCTTTTGAATGCATTTTACCTCATTAAACTTAATTGTTTTGCCAGTAGAGTAGAACACATAATTGATTCTAATGATGACAGCAAAGTGTACAAGCAGAAAATTCACAGACAGCAACATATACATGAACATAGCTCTTCATAAAATAGGATTTTTATCATGTCCGAAAAATAGTGTCATTCAAGTTTTCGCAAAAATCACAAAAAACTAAAATTATCAAAGCTAAACTATCACTAGAGTGGATTGTCACTCTTCAACTACATGCTTACAATCTCAAAAGTTTTTGACACTAGTAACCACCTTGAAGTACTTTTTTCAAAGTGTCCGAAAAATATTGTCGGGTCCTTGTATAAATAAAAGGTAAAATATAACTAGAAAAACATATTTCCACAGAAATATATATATATATATATATATATATATATATATATATATATATTTCTGTGGAAATATATATATATATATGTACATATATATAAATGTATCTAATATATATATAAATCTATTATATGTAAACCTATTATATATAAATCTAAAATCTATTATATATATGAACCTATTAAAAATATATATAAACCTAAATCTGTTATATATATATATATATATATTCATATATAAACCTACTATATATCTATATAAACCCATCATATACACACACACACGCACACACACATATATATACATAAATATTATATATATAACCCTATTATATATAATGGTTCATTTACTTTAATCTGACTTCATTACTTGTATATTTCATCCGAAGTAAATTGCAATCTCGAGGAAAGTCATTCTATAATTAATATTAGAAAATTCTAACTCAAAGAAAATGAACATTTGAAAAAGCAATTAAGTTCTTTCCTTATTCGTTTAATGTTTTTTTTCACTTCATATATATGTATTCTTTCCTATATCAAAGAAAAGAAGGTTGTTTAAAAATAAATCTATAAAAAGCACTGGTGTTTATTATTTCACACAAAACATAAAAACAAATTGGAACGTTTAAAATTTTAAGTAAACATTTTTATCCTTCGTCAATATAATTCATCAATATAAGTTTTGAAGCTTTAAGCATCGCTTAAAACATATTCAACTTCGTAAAATTAGGATTAATTGAACTACTTTCTCATATATTTTCACAATGCTTCGACGATGTTGAACTCTGGAATCTTTCTTTTGAACTCCGGAATCTTTCTGTTGAACTCTGGAATCTTTCTTTTGAACTCTGGAATCTTTCTTTTGAACTCTGGAATCTTTCTTTTGAACTCTGGAATCTTTCTGTTGAACTCTGGAATCCATCTGTTGAACTCTGGAATCTTTCTTTTGAACTCTGGAATCTTTCTTTTGAACTCTGGAATCTTTCTTTTGAACTCTGGAATCTTTCTGTTGAACTCTGGAATCCATCTGTTGAACTCTGGAATCTTTCTGTTGAACTCGGCAATCCATCTGTTGAACTCGGCAATCCATCTGCTGAACTCTGGAATCTTTCTGTTGAACTCGGCAATCCATCTGTTGAACTCGGCAATCCATCTGTTGAACTCGGCAATCCATCTGTTGAACTCGGCAATCCATCTGTTGAACTCGGCAATCCACCTCTTGAACTCGGCAATCCACCTCTTGAACTCTGGAATCTGCACGGAATTAAATTGAATGAAATAAGAGGTTCCATTCAAAATTCCGCGCAGATTCCGAAGTTAAAAAAATATACACCTGAAGAAAGTTGGAGGTTACCGCGACCGAACGTTGAATATGTTTTTAAGCGATGCCTAAATCTTTACAACAGATATCGATGAAAGATGAATATTTTTTTTTTAATTAAAAGATTAAACGTTGCGTTTTTTATTGAATTAATTTGGAATTATTTTGGAATGAGTAAATTTATATAATTTTCTTTTATTTAATTATTTGAACTATTATCCTCATCTTCTTGTTGTCGTTTATACGACGTTTCGGCCAATTATTCCTCTGGTCTTCGTCAGGTAAACCTCAACAGGATAGGAATGTCGAATCCTCCAACTACATCCACAGCAATTACTGCTTTCAGTAATCGTGGTGAGATAACAACAACTACTGAAAGCAGTAATTGCTGTGGATGTAGTTGGAGGATTCAACATTCCTGTCCTGTTGAGGTTTACCTGACGAAGGCCAGATGAATAATTGGCCGAAACATAGTGAAAACGACAAGTAGGAGATGAGGATAATAGTTCAAATAATTAAATAATAAAAAAAAATTAAAACAAAATCTGTTCACTTAGCTTAATGATGTCACGTGTGAATGAAACGAAGACGCCTCTGTATAGCTTACTTGCCATAAATTTATTTTCATACTACTACTATTTATATACATAGTCTTTTTTTGTTGTTGCGGTTAACGTTGCGTTGTTGTTTTAATTTTTGTGTGTGAAGACGTATAATAAACATCAGTGCTTTTTGTAGAGTTTTTTTTTTTTTAACTAACAGCGTTCTTTTCGAGATGAGGACAGTGGTCCTAAAAATCCAAATAATCATTCCTCATATCAAAACATAATATTCAACCTCATTTAATGGGCGATCATCATCATCATCATCATCATCATCATCATCATCATCATCACCATCACCATCATCATCATCATCATCATCATCAGTAAAGCGTTTTATTTGCTGGTATGTATTAGACGCCTTTTAGTAATTGATTTCCAAACTAACCTACCTCTGATCAGGTCTTCATTCATACCTCTTTGTCTCGAGTCCATTTTTCATCATTTCCTACCTTGGTTTTCTTACTCTTCCGGAGTCAACTGACGCTGCTATCTCAACTGTTGTCCATCTCCTCATCCAATAACTCTCTTTTGTTCTTTCGAGTGTTTATGACGGAAACTTGTAATATTCTTAAGCGTGAGGCTTACAGTGCATCTTTCGATGCCTTTCCCAAACAGACCTATCAGCCGATACTTATGGTTTAATAAGTCAATCATATGAAAAGAATCTTATGAGAAAGAACCTGGAGGTAGTCATATTTACCTCACGCTGCTTGCAAACAAGTTCGTTTATACCTCGACATGGGACCAAGAAATGACACCGGTTGACGACAAGTAAAGATTCATTTGTCTGGTATCGTTTGTTCTAAATTACTGCATATTGCAACCAGGAGAGAGAAAGAGAGAGAGAGAGAGAAAGAGAGAGAGAGACAGACAGACAGACAGACAGACAGAGGGAGGGGGGTAATTACAGATTAATCATATTTTAACAGGACAGTTCATAACGCACATATTTGCATTTAAAAACCTCTGATCGAACTGGTTTCTCCTCTTGGTCCCCCTTCTTTGTAACCATGGTTCATCACATATTCTATCAATTTCCAAAATAAATCAAGCTAACCTTCGAATGCACAAGCCCAACCTCGACTGACTGTTATTCTCAACTGACTAAATTATATTCGGCCAATATTTATCGATAGGCAAACTCAAAATCGATTTATTTCTAATAATTGTATTTTCTTTATATTATATCATGGGAAGCTTTATTATATTTATTATATAAATTAACCAAATGTTCTTTGAAACAGTTGTTTAAGATTTACATTAAAGATGCTTTAACTTAACGTGGGGTTTCTCTTGATTATGGCAGATCTTTGTTGAGTTCAAATCCTATTGGATCTATCCTGTTCAATTAGGTTAAAGAGAAACAGTTTACTTGGTGACAGCTTCCGGTCTTGAAATCAGAAATTGAAAAGTGGTGTTTATAAAAAAAAAAAGAAAAAGAAAAAAGCAGTCCCACATTTTATATTGCTTAGATTTGGGCCGAATTTTTAATTTCACGAATTTGTAAAAAAATTTCAACGAATCTTTTTAGTCGTGTATCTTCACTTATGCTTCTGGAACAAAGGAAGTTGAGCTGACATCCGCGTTCGCCTAGCCAACCTCGATTGTATCCTTTTTGTTCATATTCTCAACTAGCAAAGCTATACTCGCATAATATTTAACATGGTCAACATGTCTTTCTGTAGGTTTTCAGTCATTATTGTCTTTGGTTGTAATACTTTCTAAGTAACACTGTCATATTGTTTTTTATTTGAATTATTTGAGATGACTAATTTGTGTATTTATTTACGAACGGTTATATTCATCTTCATAGTTGTTGTTGTTGTTTCACCATGTTTCGGCCAACACATCCTGTGGCCTTCTTCAGGTGATTAACTGCGACGGGATAAGCATGCTAAATCACGTAACTGTATCCCCAGTAATTACTGCCTTCCATAGTTGTTTTTGTCTCACCACGTTTTTACCTGCTACACCTCTGGCCTGTTTTGACATCTTCAGACAACGCTCACCTGGGACCGTAAAGATTCAACGCCTCCATCCACTGTGCCACGAGCCCCGAAGAGTGATCAAGGTTGGATTTTTTTGGTCTTACAAATTCCAATAAAAAAAAAAATATATATAATACTATTCGGTACGGACTAAATAATGGAAGATCAGATAAGAATGAAAAACTTGAATTTTTAAGACCAAAAAATTCAACCTTGTATAGTGACGGAATTTTGGGGTCGTTATCAAATTCGACTTTGTTGGGAAACAATTTAAAAAAAAAAAGGAGAAAAAAGAAAATAGCAACACAACAATAAAGAAAAAGAAAAGAAAGAACAAATACAAGGTTTAAAAAGACCAAAGTTTATTTGGGAAAAGTGAGTGGCTGGTTGCTTTTTGCTTCCGAAAAGCAATAGTAGAAATTATCACATTAACAAAATCGTGAAAATATAATTTAAAGAACAAACTTCAAATAATTCCAAAAAGAAGAAATACAATTTTACAATGAAGTCTCGAAATTAGACTTCCCAGGGGAGGGGGGGGGAAGGGGGCGTTCCCTTCAAAATAAAAGAAAGACTTACTTGAAAAAATGTCTGAAAGTGAAAAAAAAAAACATGAAAGAGAGTTCTCTAAGTTCTTTCAAGTTTTTTTTTTCTTCTCTGTCCTTTCATCGTCCTTTCTTCAAAACAAACGAAATTTTCAAAATGTTCTCTCTCGACCCAAGTATAGAGTCGGAATTGAAATTCCTTTACTCCAAAAAGGTTGACAGTCGCCTTCTTCTTCTTCTTCTTCTTCTTCTTCTTCTTCTTCTTCTTCTTCTCTTCAGTAAACTTTTCCTCGAAAGAGGAATGAAAAATAAATTGATGCTGACGAGTCACTCTGTCAACGGCTTGGAAAAGGGAGAAATGAAACCTGTTGACAGTCAACGTTTCTCCTTTTCAATGAAAGGTGTATTTCAGAATACTTCAATTTCAAACCGTCCCAATAATCGCTCTCTACTCTTAATAAAGTGGTTGTGTGAGCTCTATCCCAACTATCATCAATGGACCTGAGTTAATATCGTCAGCATCAGACAAAGCCAATCTCATTGCCAAGAACTTTGCAACTAATTCTACCCTTTACGACCAAGGTCGCCAACCCCCAGTATTCCCTTGTATATCAGAAAACATGCTAAGTGACATACAAATATCTGTACGTGATGTTGCCAAGCTAATAAAAAACCTTAATTCCAGGAAAGCAACGGGTCCTGATGGCATTCCAGTCATAGTACTCAAAAGGCTTCAACCGGAACTAGCGCCCATACTGACTAAGTTATTTAAGCATTGTCTTAAGGAGAAATGCTTCCCAACACCTTGGAAACTCTCATCAGTATGCCCTGCATTTAAGAACTCGGGTGATCGCTCATCTCCCTCTCAGTACAAACCAATAAGTCTCCTATGCATCATGAGTAAGCTGCTGGAATCTGTGCTAAACAAGGAAGTAATCAACCATCTCAGCAAAAATAACCTTCTTAGTGACACGCAATATGGTTTCCGTTCTGCTAGATCTACAGCAGACGTGCTCACAGTTATCTCATAGGATTGCCGAATCCCTCGATGGAGGCTTCCTCTCTAGGGCAATTGCTCTTGACATATCAAAGGCCTTTGATAAGGTATGGCATAAAAGACTACTTCACAAGATCTCGTCATGGTATAGCTGGAAATGTCTTCTCAACTATTAAAGAATTTCTCTCTGATAGGTTCTTAAGAGTAGTGGTTGATGGGCAGAAATCAGAGGCTCTCAGTATTAATGCTGGGTCCATCCTGGGTCCAACTCTCTTCCTGATCTGCATCAATGATTTTCCAGACCACATCCTTAGATCATTCATAGACATTTATGCTGACGACACTACCATCTATGGAAGCACTTCGAAGACCGTAAACGACTACGTTCTCTCTGACTCTCTCTCCTCTGATCTTGAGCACATGGTACAATGGGGAAAGAAGTGGCTGGTTACTTTTAATGCATCTAAAACCAAGCTTCTATCTTTACATCATCAACGCTCTGCTGCCCAGCTGCCATCAATCGAAATGAATGGCTCTCGTCTTGGGGAGGCTTCATGTTTTGACAAGCTTCTAGGCTTGACCTTTACTCCCGATCTGAAATGGAACACGTATATCAAATCAATTACCAAAGTCGCTGGAAAGATGGTGGGATCCTTCTACTGCTCCAATAGATATCTCACCTATATAAAAGCCAGGTTCAGCCAACGACGGAGTACTATTGCCACATCTGGGCAGGAACCGCTAGAAGCAGCTTATCCTGTCTTGACAGAGTTCAAAATAGACTTCGTAGCTTAGTGAGGGATGCCCTTTTCTCTTTTCTGCAACCCCTTTCCCACAGAAGAGACGTAGCGAGCCTGTCCCTGCTTTATCGTTATTTTCATGGCAGGTGCTCATCTGAACTTCGATCTCGGGTCCCACCTCGCCAGACTTTCACAAAAGCACTCGTCTTGCCAGAACCACTATCAACAATTACCCACACTCTTTATCCATGCCTACACCTAAACGTAGATTCCATGAACAGGGCTTCTTTCTTATAACTACTCGCCTATGGAACTCTATTTCGTTTGCCTGCTTTCCAGCTGACTACAATGTGATTGTCTTCAAGTCCAATATAAGCAAGTTCTTATTGAACCATCCCCCCTAAGTAATCCAAGTTACAAAATTCCCACTAATGTTTACTACGCTAAAATCACAATGACTAATGTATACCTATTAACCCTTATCCTCGAGTGGCCTCTGGGCCTTGATAAGCGGTCACCCCCTATGTAAAATATATATATATATATATATTTATGTCATATGGTCTCCTATATGACGCAGTCCCAGAAAACGAATCTTGCTCTCAAGAAATCAGCCCAGGAACTGATTTGAAAGACCTGCAAAAAAAAGGAGGGAGCGGGAAATGTGTCACAGCAGCCAGTCAACACATTGGAAACTATCCCGTGAGTTGAAAGGGGGAGAGAGACCGGGAGGACGAGAGAGAGAAATATCCGCGAGGACTTATATAACAAAAAGGAGAGAGAGAGAGAGAGAGAGAGAGAGAGATCGTCCACAGAAAGGCCATTTAGCTCATATACCTGCTGGATGAAATGGGACCAAGAGAGAAGAGAAGGGGTAACATGAATGCCACAGGCTAACTAAAACTGCTGACTTCAACCTCCCTTTTGCACTGCTGAAAGCGACTATATCAATAAAAAAAAAATAAAATTCCAACAATAAAGGTGTTGAATCTTTACAGTTCCAGGTGAGCATAACATAGTTGGCCAAATCATAGTGAGGCGACAGTACTTAAGGAAGGCAGTAATTACTGGGGATACACTTATGAGACTCAGTATTCCTATTCCATTGCGGTTAATCACACGAAGACGGCCAAAGGATGAGTTGGCCGAAATGTGATGAAACAACAACTATGAAGATGAGGATAGCAGTCCACAAATAAATAAATGACACTGCCATCTCTAAATGTTTTTTTTTCTTTTTTTCGTCTTTTAAGTAAATATCTGTCAGATTTCATCTCAAAGTAAGACATGAGTTTTTAATCATTTAAGAGAGTGACACATTAGAAATGATGGACATTTTCATCGCATTTCATCAAAATGTCTATTTTCATCTGGAATGATTTTCATATGACATTTATTAGTTGATTTTTGTGTCAATGGACTGGGCAGTAAGATGATGTTAATATAATTCCGTTACTATTTCAAAGCTGTGATGTGTAAATCAGGTTGGATCAACTGATGAGCATAATAAAAAATGACCGACGCGTAGCAGTGAGAAAATCTCGTGATTTGAGGAAGAATTTTTATCGAAAATACAAAAGAATGGTATATTAGACACGCACGCACGCACACATACACACACACACACACACACACACACACACACACACACACACACACACTCCTGCAAACGTATGTATTCACGAAATAAACTTTAATTTAAGATAACGGAGAAAAATGATGAACTACTACTAATAATACAAACTACCGGGACCTGTGGAAATTCCACAGGGGACTAATTCATATGTAATATATTGATGTTGGCATTCTGTAGATATTCAGTGTAAATGAAGACTGATACGGGCTCTGATACTATCGTAGCTATTTTATTAAACCTGTAAAAGCAAGTATCCAAGCTCGCAGGAACGCCCCGCTTAGCCAGATCGTAAAATACCCTTAAATATGATATTCTAATTTTTTGCAGATTTCTTATATATTATTACAGAGCTAATGTTCAATCGATTTCTATATATTATGAAATTGTGATTTCAAAAGTAAAAAAAAAATATCTATAAGACTTGGGTTCATCAGCTTGAATCGAAACCGTATCCCAAACTTTATATATATATATATATATATATATATATATATATATATAGAAATATGAGTTCTTTCAGCTATAATCGAAACCGAACCCAAAACTTATGAAGAATTCTTCATAAAATTATTTATAAATGAAAATAGATTACTAAGGTGCCATCACCTAAAATCGAAACTGAAACCAAAACAAAATTTTGGTAAAATCATTCATAAAAAAATAGGTGACTTAAGTGCCATCAGCTATAATCGAAACCGAAACCAAAATTTATGAAAAATTCTTGGAAAAATTATTTAAGAAATGGAAGTATAAAACAATTAAACGACCCGTATGTAAGCGTGACACAGGAAATAACACACCCGCTATCGTATTAATTTATAGATAACAACAACGATAACAAAAATGATAAACATAATTATTATAATAATTAATAAATACATCAAAATACTCTAGTATTAGTGCATTTCATCAAAATGTCTCTCTTCATTCGAAACTGTTTTCGTACGCCATTTATTGGCATAGTGTCTGCTGTTCTTCATAAATACGAGGCGTTTGTTTTGCATGGTTTTTATCGACAAAATTTATGTTTCTTTCGCCCAACTCTTTTAAAGAAGAATCTTTTAAGGATTTCGCTTTCACTTTGATATGACGATAAATACAGTGCGGATCTACGTTATTTTCGTTAAAATTGAAAATATTTTCAAATTTTCACCTGCTATGGCCGAATAGCTCCACTGCCTTGTGGATGCCTTGGGAAAGCCAAAGGCTACGGGAGTAAACCCCGACAAAAAAATCCGGATTGAAGTACTAATATGCTGATGGTGAAGAAGCACTGCAACACTTTTCCAGCAACTCTTTCAGCTGCGCTGGCTTTGACTGTATTGGCTTCCCTTTCCGTCGGACTTTGTCTGCAACACAGAGAGGAGGACTCTGGGAACTGGACAAATCTAGGTCTCTTTATCACCCGCCTAGGTCTTTTTTTTTTTTTTTTTTACATGAAGGTCACCACTTATCAAGGCCCGGAAGCCACTCGGGGATAAAGGTTATTGCGTGTACAGTAATCAATGAGATAGTATCATAGTAATCGTTAGTATTGGAGATTTGATAAAGTGTCTTAAGGAGACGGTTCATCAGGAATTTGTTTATGTTGGACTTGAAGACATCCAAGTTGTAGTCAGGTGGGAAACAGGCAGACGGAAGAGAGTTTCACTGGCGTGCACTTCTAAGAAAGAATGTTTGTTCATAGAATGTACGCTTTGATTTAGGCACAGATAAAGAGTGGGGAAAATTATTGACAGTAGTTTCAGCTAGACGGGTGTTTATCGTGAAAGATTGGCGAGAGGGACCAGAGATTGGAGCTCAGACGAGTACTTGCCATGGAAATAATGATAAAACAAAGAGAGGCTCGCAACGGAAAGCTAATTCCAACTTCGAACTGTATAGCCACAGCAGATACTGCAGTGCACCAGACTAGATGCAGAATACTGTTGTCTTATTAGATAGATGGTTGCCGTCACAGGTCTTGCAATAGATCGGGCATCTTAAGTAAGAGTATATCATCACTATGTTTTGACTTTTGTGTCAGTGGACTGGGCAGTTAGAAGATGTTAATGTAATTCTATTACTATTTCAAATCTATGATGTGTGAATCAGGTTGGATCAATTGATGAGAATAATCAAAGATAATCGATACGTTCTAATATATTACACTAGCCTGGTTGCCAGGCGTTGCCCTCATGTTTGAAGGTGTGTGTTGAGCAAAAAAAAAAAAAATTGTACTAGGCAGGCAGGCAAGCTCGAACCCGTGACGCGAAGGAGTAAAAGAAAGTAGAGGGTGTTGAGCAAAAAAAAAAAAAAAAAAAAAAATATGCAGCGCAAAAACAAGGAAATAGGAGTAGTAAGCAGGCTCAAACCGGTACCACGCCAGACGAAAAAGAGGTGACAAAAAAAAAAACACAGTCTTAAAAAAACAGTCTTACCGATGTGCTCACCATAGTTGTGACGTCACGGGCGGTCGAAATATCGCGTTTTATGCGAGGTTGTGGAAGCAAGGGAATGACTTGTAAAAAATAACAGCGAAAAAAAAAAACAAAATAAAAACGATTCTCCCAGTACAAAAATGCCCAGTTAAGAATGAAGGAATTAACGTTTTTGCCCAATTTTTCGATATTTGTCATTCGAAGTGTCAAGCTTCACAATGATACCAATATCGTGAAAATCCGTCGTTTCTCTCGAAAGTTTTAGGCATGCATACATACATACATACATACATACATACATGCATATATACATACATACATTTAAGCAGATTTTTACCCCTTATATTATAGAAGATTGTCAATATCCCTTTCTTTAGGCTTTTAGTCATCATTGTCTTTGTCTTGATTGTAATAGTTTCTAACTGTCATCTCTAAATGATTTCTTTTGTCTTTTAAGTAAATATCTGTCGAATTTCATCTCGGAGTAAGGCATGAGTTTTAAATCACATCAGAGAATGACACATTAGAATTGATGGATATCTCCATCGCATTACATCAAAATGTCTCTCTTCATCTGAAATTATTTTCATGTGACATTTATTGGCATAGTGTATTTACGAGTACGAGGCAGTCGCTTTGCGTGTTTTTTTATCGTCAAAATGGTCTTGCAATATGTCAGGACATCTTAAGTTGGAATATATCATCACTAACAATGATTTGATTTCTATGTCAATGGACTCGGCAGACAGACGACGTTAATATAATTCTATTGCTATTTCAAAGCTGTGAATCAGATTGGACTTGCTGACAAATACAATGATAATCGACACATTCTAAAATAGTAAGCATACCTCATGATTTGCGGAAGAATTTTATCGAAAGCGCCTTTACACTTTCAGACTATATATATCAGTAGTAAACATTCCAAAGTCAAATATATATTTATTTTTACTTTCATAATATTTAATTGCGTCTTACACGTGTTTCGTTGAATGGTGGAAAAACACCAAACAACTCATCAGAGACAGGATTTATGTTCCTCGGGGGGGGGGGACAAAAACCCGAAACAGTTGTGAGTTTTTTTTTCTTTGGATTAAAGAGGATGAAAGTTGTTAAAACGAAATGGAAATCTTTAAAAGTTATAAGATTAAAAAAACATAAAAAATATATACTGGTACCGCTCTGGAGAGAAGACCGAAATAATTTTTTAGTCCACGAGGATATAACAATATATAAAGTGACATATTTAGTCCTCTATAATTATAGCCAAGCTTATGAATTGTGGTTTTAAAGCCTAAAGGAAGAAAAATATTCAAAGCTTAGGGGATATTATCCACGAAATATTATTAATAATATTATTAATAAACGGTTTATATTTAATTAATTTAATAAGTAATTATCTGTCTCAAACTTTATCTGTGCGTAGATTCCATGAACAAAGCCTCTTTCTTAGAACTACACGCCTGTGGAACTCTGTTCCTTTTTCCTGCTTTCCAACTAACTACAATATGGTTGTCTTCAAATCCAACATGAACAAGTTCTTGATGAGTCACCATCCCCTTAAGAAATCCAATTTACCCAATTCCCACTACTAACGATTATTACATTTTTTTCATTGATTACTGTACACTCATTAACCATTATCCTCGAGTGGCCTCCGGGCCTTGATAAATGGTTACTCCTTTGTAAAAAAAATAGACTAAATTTGTCCGTCAAGAAATCGTTTGACAGACAAATATATTTATATAAAATAAATAGATATGAAATAAATATATATAATTGTCCTTATATATATCTATTATATCTATAAAAGTGAACGTGTCTGTCTGTGTGTCTGTCTGTGTGTCTGTGTGTCTGTCTGTCTGTGTACATTTTCCTACGCAATAACTCTGTCAATTTTTAGTCTATAGACTCGAAATTTGAAATACCGGGTACTGAGATTTGGGAAAGTCGATGTGACGGGTGTCAGCCAGAAATTTGGCTGTTAAGGGGTCAAATTTCAACGATTTGACCTTTAAGAACTCTACCAAACTCCTCCGACAATTTTGGGTCTAGACACTTGAAATTTTAGATATAGGTTCCTTGAACCTGGATCTAACTTAATAAAGTGATTTGAGCTCAAAACTATAAATTTTAAGGGGTCATAATAGGGGTCAAATTTTAAAAAAAATTGACGTCTGCGGTCTATACCAAATTACTCAGACAATTTCTGGTCTAAACATTTGAAATTTTACATAAAGGGTATTCAGAGATAGGGCAAGCTTTTTCATCAGTTTTGTTCGAAAATCTTTAGTTACCAATATATAAATGTATGTATGTATGTATGTATGTAAGTATGTATGTATTTTGCATGTCTGCCTTAAACTTTCAATAGAGGCGACGGATTTTACCAAGATCAGTATCGTTTTAAAGTTCGACCTTTCATACGACAAATATTGAAAAATTGGCTAAAAACATTAATATCTTCCCCTTCAACTAGGCACTTTTCTACAGGGGGGTCACTTTTTTCGCCGATATTTTTTAAAGTTATCCTCTCCTTTAGATTGTCCAGCCTTAATTTAAAAAAAAAATGTTTCTTCCGGTTTGGCGGTGGTTGTTAACGTTAGGTTTTACCCCGTTCTTTTCCTCCTTTGCGGTATGGGTTTGAGCTTGCCTTCCTACTACCACTTTTTTTTTTGCTCACCATACACATCCGAACACCCGGGCAACGCCGGACTGAAATGCTAGTATATATATACTAAGTTCGTGTAATTAAGTAAATTTTCATATACCAATAGGTTTTAAGCCAAAAATGGTTGACTTAAGAATCAAGCTACAAAATTATCACATTTATATACTGTGTGTACATAATCAAGACTACAAGACAAGGTGTTGATGGCAACAAGAAGTGTATTTCATTTCATGTTACAATTGTTTCAATGTCTAGTTCGACAATTTCACGCATTATATCGTTTGAAAATTTTCAAAAACCATAATTTCTTCAGACTTTATGAATAAACACACTTTAGGCAATGTAGCCTTTTTTGAATAGAAAGAAAAAAAGGCGGGGGTAATCCTTAACAGGATTCTCGCATACTTTTCCCGTTAAGGATCCCCACCTTTTTTTCTTACTTTTTTTCGTACTAATATTTGGTATGTCCACTGTTTGCCTTTATATAACAATTTTTAATCGTTTTTGCATTTTATTGGCTAAATTTTTACAAGTTGTGGGATCTATTTTCTGTCACTCTTTATGAAGTTTGGCCTCTAATTCCTTTTTTATGAATATTTGTGGATCTGGGGATTGAAGGGGTCACTTCATCACTGTAATCTCTTTTTTCTCAAATCAACTTATTGAAATTTTTGACCTATGTCATGGGGCATTGTCTTGTTGAAAGATTACATCACTTGGAATATCATTAAATATTTTAGCTGAACCTGGTCCAGCGTGTTAGTATAAATTGTGGAGCTCATTCTACGGCAAACATAAACCAGTGGTGCCAAAAATCTTATGAAAAAAATGAGAATTTGCTACAATTTTTTAAGAGATGTTATGGATGTTTATTTACATAAAAATTTCAATTGTTCCTTTCAAAGTTTAGCAAATCGAAGCTGTTAACTTACCTCAAAGTTAATTTCGTCAAACCAAACAATTTGGGCCCAATCATCAGGTGTCTGATTTTCATGTTTTTTTTTTTTTTGTTTTTTTTGCAAATTCCAATTGTTTTTTTTTTTCTTGTTGGTCTGAGACAAGTATAGCTTCTTTGCTTTGCATCCTTTTAATCCCACTTCTAATAACCTTCTTTTAACTGTTCAAACTGATATGTTCCTGTTTGCTCCCCCCCCTTCAGTTTAGCAGCAAGAGTAAGACCTCCAGACATTTTCATACTTCTCATTAGCACCTGCTAAATAACCAGATCTGTTAACGAGCCAGCACAGTAGCGATCACTCCATCTAATCACATGGAATCCTATAGAAAATTTTTGGTACACGTCAAGATGGCTTTTTGGCAGCCCCTTCATTTGCTGCAAATACAAATAGGTTGACTTTGCGTATAGAATGTGTTCTGCTGCAGCGAATATTGGCAGTATTTTCCTTACAGTGTCACCGGTGCATTTTGCCTTGTAAACAATTGCAGAACTTTCATCAAGTATGGAATCCACAATTTTGCTGTTCGCTGGTCAACCATTGCATCTTTCACATGGTTGATTCTCTGGCCAATCCTGATCACAGATTCTAATAACAGAACATTATCCAATGTCTGTGTCCCATTAAGGAGATCTTTCAATAGCTCCTGAGCTTCTTTCAAGTCTTCATTTTGAGGAAATGACTCTTCTTTGATCATTCTCATCAACCGACAGTCAGTGAATCAGTGACATTTGGAACTGGCTAAAAAATAGCATTCAGAGCAGCATGAATTAAGAATTGAGCACGAATGGCTCTTGCAATTTATTTGCCACTTAGCATATGCTTGACTGTGTTTTCAGCATACACAAGTTCAAAAAATTCTTTCAATCCAGAATCTGTCATCAAATGACCAATTGACTCCAGCAAGCTTATCTGTGTATGAAGCCCACTAAGTCATAAAACAAATGATTTTAGGAGACTGGACTATCCTCATTTGTATCAAAGTGGCTGATCAAATGTTAGAATTGGTGTAATGTTTTTCCTGGCTAAATCACTAATGTAACAAAACGTTGTGCACTACTGGATAAGGTTTGACCACGTTGGTCTGGACAGATGTAAAATTAGTGAAACCTTGAAAAAGATGTCAACATTAGCAGTAGAATCGACAACTTTCCTGGCCTGGAGCTCTTTAAATAAATGAACATTGATGATGTTTTTAGTGTCGAGAGATCCAGAATGTCCTGTAGATACTTTCTAGGTGGACGGGCATAATTCTTGATGATCTTGAATCCAGCAAATTCAACGATGTCTGCTTCGAGAATAAATTTATCCGGTTTAAGCGGTATGTTGTTTCTTCCACAGATGTCAAGCCAGTTTATGATCTGTAAAATGCTTTCTGCCAAGTTGTCGGCCCATAACAAAGCATCATCAACACACTTCACCTTGTTTGGCCTGTCCACGACAATCTCGTCATAGCATCATGTGTATCCATTGCCAGAAGCAATGTAGCTCTGTGGTGTCATCCTGTAACGATATAGGGTGATAAATGTGGTAAGATAGCGATCTTCCTCATAGAGGGGTATACCGAAAACAGTCTTTTTTTTACCAAGTGATACTGATCACGCTTGGAGGAATGGCAATGGTGTGTGATGCATTTCACGAGTTGCAAAGTCATTTAGGGCTTGAAAATCATCTGTGTGCCTTGGTTGGCCGTTTTTCTTGGCACAGATCACCATTCTATGAGACTAGGTGATAGGCTCGCCAATTGGTATTGGTTCAATGACTCCCAATTGAATGTCTTGGTCAAGTCCATTTTTGAATTCCTCCTGGAAATGTATAAGAACCAGTACAGGTGAATGATGAGCTGCAGGTCCACCATTAGCTTTAGCAGTGGGTAGTGCCTCGTAGGTATGTTTGATGTTCACATGTGCTGAATGTACTGGCGCCATAGAGATTAAGAAGAAACCATTAAAGCTTCACACGGTGTTGCTCTGTATGGTAGTTCCATTGGTGCTGAAGGTGGATGATGGTGCATTGTGTATCTGCAAGTTTCCCTGTTTGTCTCACTTATGATGGCAGCATTTTGACTGTGTATGTCATGTAAGGTAGGGAAATCAGGAGCAATCAAGCCAAGATCTGTGCAAGCTTCTCTGCTTAACAATAGTTTATCTGACGATGGGGTGATATACATCATTTGTCTCATTTCAACCAGTTGTCCATGTCAATTTCTGCTAGAGAGGTGCAGTAAAACGGTTCCTAATATTTGGATGTCGCTGTTGGTAGCCATATGCATGCATATCATTACTGCGATCACATCCGATTCACATAGCCTAACACGGACCAGTTTGAGAACAGCAAGGCAACTTTGACAGCCAGTGTCGGCCATGGCTGGCATACTCATGGCTACAGAATGTGCTGGTAAGTTGACACCCAGGGCTGTGTGATCTCCAGGAAGAGCCTCTACCTTTAGATTTATGAATGGTTGAGGTTTGCAGTTCTATTTGATCCAAGTGTTAGAAAGACGGTGATCGAGTCGTATGTTGGTCTATTGTTGGGACTATGGGTTTTACTTTTAGATGAGCCATCATTGACGTTATATAGAAAGTTAAAAAGCTTTCCTTTTCATTAAATTTTCGGGCTGTGTTGGTAAAATAAAATTCGGTGTACCTTTACTCTGGCACATGTTTTCAAAGTGGTTGTCTCGATGACAGTGTTCACACTTGTGTCTAAAGGTTATGCATTGAGTTCTGCGGATACATGTGCTTTTTGTACTATGACCGCATTTACCACTGTAGGAACATGGTTCTTTGTCCTCATCGGGTTGGTTGTTTAATTCTCTGGTATGATGACCATGCAGATTCTGCTAAATTTACGTTTAACAATACTGAAGCAGACCGTTTACCAGCCTCTTTAGCCTCAATAAATTGAAACACCTCTTCTAATGACATGTCCTGGTTTGTATTTCCAGAAGGTCTAGTTGACTATCAGGATTCGTAATCCCTTTGCTGAGTATGTCATGTATGATGGCGTCAGTGTAGTTCATATTGTAGTTACAGCTGGGGTATGTGATTACGAACTTATATACATCTGCCTGCCCTTGAGGGCGAGCACCTAAGTAGCGTACTGATTCGTCATGATCTTGTTGCATATTGTGCAGTTTCACACGTGCAACCATTATGTTTTCTTCTCGGACGGCACACATGTTCTCATCCATGGGTTTGTCCGTGAGTTTCCCACCTGATGTGCGAATGAGATCCCTAAGTAGTGGCTCCTCATAATAGTTGGATCACTTCTTTGTATCTGGATAGCTTTCTGGTCGTCACATAATTGGCCCAGCATGATTGGAATTAGGCCCAGTCATCGCGGTTATGGTTGGCTGTTTAACCTTCTCAACTGTGGCCATATGCGTAGAGTCACCAACAATGTGTATGGTGCCATAAGTTGCATCAAGGTCTGTTGTGATGTAGTTACATGCAGGGGAGGACTTGTACGGCAAGCATGGTAGCTCAATTGGAATTCGGGCGTCTTGTTCATAGATAAGGTTGTACTCTATTTGTCCAGCGGTTGTTTATTGTCTACTGACAAAAAACAAGACCTGAAAGAGGTTAAGACAGAACGGTTAGAATAGTCTTCTATAAAGAAGTTAGTAACCGCATTATGACACAGCCAGACCCATCATCCCCTCTCCCACGCACACCCAGAGACACGCAGATATGACATAATATACTGATTGCTTTTATAAATAAAAGTTTGTCCTTTTATTTTGTGGAGCGCAGCAGTGCGTAACAATTTTGTCTTCTTCTTATCGATTAGTTCCTTCTCCTTTATCGATTAGTTTTGTGTCTGAATATTTGAGATGCAGCTAATTATTATCATTTATATTAATCGGACCACTGTTCTCATTTCGACTGTTTTTCTCACGATTTGGCGAAGGTACTCTCGGACCTTGTTCTGGTGTATCTTATAGAACTAAAGAATTGTTCTGTCAAACTCTGAAATTTGCATAGAATTTCGCGTGGAGCCCTTTTTTAATCCATAAAATTAGCATGCTCTCATTCCATCACCCATTCAGAAGAATGTAATTTACAACTGAATTTGACCTCGTATTTTATACCTTGTGCCATATGTTCTTGAGTAGCGAAAGCATGCGACCCACGTGGATTAAATAAGGTATTCTATTCGAAATTTCGTGCAGATTCCCGAATTCGATAGAAAGATTCCCGAGTTCTAGAAGATACACCTGAAAAAGGTTGGAGTTTATGTTGATTGAAACGTTGTGCAGATAAAACTCTGGATTAGTTATGCCTTATCATCGATTAGTTTTGTCATTTTCTCATTGATTAGTTTCGTTTTAAATGATTTTAAGTAACTAACCTTCAGGATAAGATCAGGGCGTAGTACCTGGTCTGACGCAAGATTTAAGTTAATTTGCCTTTACTTAATGTAGGGAAACTTTTCTATACTCAGGTAATTTTTATTTTTGCTTACTTCGAGAGTGCCACTTTTGTGGAGCTGGTTTTCCCCGACATTAGAAACGCCATTGTGTCACATATTGCTTTCGTGGGGAAGCAATTCAATATAAATAGAGATTAAAGTGCAAAGCAACCGGAAGTGAGCGTAACCAACTAGTTTTGTAATAGATTTTCAATATGCTAATACTAGTGTTATCGGGGACATATGTAAAGAAGTTGTTCATTTGTTCTGGAAATGTTATACTTATACTTATTTCACATAAAACGTTTTTTCCTCTTCCAATCCTTATATATATAATCTGTTTTACACATCTCTCTCTTATATAAATAAATGTGTGTGTATATATACTTCCCATTATAAGCCTACCTGCATATATAATCGTGTCATTTTATCCCCAGGCTTAACTGATTCCAATAACTGTCAGTAATTAGGAAGATAAATTCTATCAACAGCTTCTAAAAAAACGATTATTCTTTCTTTTATGGTGTAATTCAAAATCTAAATGGTAGCTAACCTTGGCAACCATTTGAAAATTGACCAAAGAAAAACGGAAATGACATCATGAGTGTTATTCCGTTGACGACGTTGTGCAACATGCAAACAGTTTAAAATGCAATTCCACGGAGAAACTTTCTACTTTGCTACCGAATTTTGAAAAGAGAATTGATAATTTGGATAATTTGGCTTATATATATATATGTGTGTGTGTGTGTGTGTATCTATATGTCTATCTATCTCCCTATCTATATACATATATGTAGAAAGAAATAGATAGATATATCTATCTATTTCTCAAAGCTGACCTTGACATTTGACCATAACCTTGCAAAATGGTGTGCACAAGTACGAATAATCATCATGCCAGTTTTAGTCATGGTTGATCAGGTGATGTGGAGTGTAGAAGAGTTGTAGACACACGACCGTTACTAATATATACTAACGTTGCCCAGGTATTTGAAGATGTATGTTAAGCAAAAAAAAAAAAAGGTCAATTTTTTAAACTTTGACTCCTATTATGACCCCTTAAAATTTATTGTTTTGGCCTCAAATCAAGTTATTAAGTTAGATCTATGTCCAATGAACCTATATCTAAAATTTCAAGTGTTTAGACCGAAAATTGACGGAGGAGTTTGGTAGAGTTATCAAAGGTGAAATCGTGTAACTTTGACCCCTTAATCGCCAAATTTCTTACCGAAAACCGATCACATCAGTTTTCCCAAATCTCAGTACCCTGTATCTTAAAATTTGAGTCTGTAGACTTAAAATTGACAGAGTTATTGCGTAGGGAAATATACACACACAGACACACAGATACACAGACACACAGACAGACACTTTCACTTTATATATATATATATATATATATATATATATATATATATATATATATATATATATATACTAACAGGGTCGTAAAATACGCTTAAATATAATATCCAGATTTCGTATATATTATTTTAGAGTCGTGATTTCAAAAGCAAAAAAAAAAAAATGTTTCGGTGCCATCAACTAGAATCAAAACAGAAAACAAAGCTGGTGACGTTACTACTATACCAGCGTGACACGCATATGAACTGATTAAAAATTAAAAATAAACTAAGATGAATGTACAAAATATATAACGATTTTTTTTTTCGATTTTGACCTATTTTTAACCCCTTCGGTTCGTTGTCAGCATGCATTTGTATCCTAATATTATAGTTCCCAAGTCCAATATGGAAAAGAAGTAGAAGAGAAAGTTTTAGGAGTTTTTTAACCAGCTAAAGACCCATAAAAAACAGTCCATAAAAATTCAGTCATTTGAGACCCTTAGCGCTACTCTACACCTTTTAGTTTCGGGAGAAATAGGGCTTGAAAATATGGAAACAAACGGACAGACAGACAGCCAGACATATAGCCTTTCATATATTAGATTTTAGGTCATCATACAATGAAAATACAAGAATCATTTAAGAATTATTGAAGGAAGTGACATATTTATTTCTTATTTTGAAATTTTGGTTACTTTCATGGTCTTTGAACCAAACCTAACATAGTTTCAGATTCATACAGATACCAAATCCCGGTACTTCTACAGAATTTGAACCAGACCAAACCGACTTTTGCCGAAGCATATTACGTAAACATTTTGACTTTTATAGATATATAGATTTATATATTATGTATATTATATGTATATATTTATACGACGTTGATACAGAAGGACACAGAGAAAGGAACCGCCCCCAGCAACTATAGGCGAATCACGTGCTTACCCACTATGTGGGAAATACTGACAGCACAACTGAGGAAACAAATCTACCATTCCCTGAATAATCGGGGACTTCTCTCTGCGGAACAGAAAGGATGTCAGGAAGGAAAAAGAGGAACACATGATTTGCTATATATAGACCAAAAGATCCTAAAGAAGGAGAAAAGAAGAAAGAATTTAGCCATGACATAGATCGACTACAAAAAGGCATACGACAGGATCCCTCAAGCATAAATAATAGAATGCTTAAAAATGTATAAAATAGAAAGCAGGATTATCACTGTAATTGAAAATGCGATGAGAACATGGAGACTGAAACTGACAGCTGATGGACAACACATAACAGAAATCGACATACAAAGAGTTATCTTCCAAGGAGATTCACTATCACCATTACTGTTCATCATAGCCATGATGCCCCTGAACAATATACTGAGATGCCAAGTTCTCTAACAGGGAGGAAGAAATGAACCACCTGATGTACATGGACGACCTGAAACTCTTTGCAAAGGCTAAAAATGAACTAGAGACATTAATAAAGGATCTTCAGGCAGGATATCCAAATGGAGTTTGGTATGGAAAAGTGTGCACTACTAGTTGTGAGAAAGGGAAAACTAGAGGCGCTAGAAGGCATGGAACTACCCAACCAAATGGAGATGAGGGCACTAGGGGAACAAGACGCCTATAAATACATAGAAGTATTGGAAGCAGACACCATCAAAGCAACAGAAATGGAAAAGAGAATTAGAAAGGAATATCTCAGGAGAACAAGAAAACTTCTCGAAACCAAATTATATAGCAGAAACCTAATAAAAGGCATAAATACATAGGCAGTATCACTAGTAAGATACTCTGGACCGTTCATAGGGTGAACTAAAGAAGAATTGAAACAACTGGATCAGAAGACCAGGAAGCTCATGACCATGCACAACGTACTAAATCCTAAGGACGATGTTGACTGAATTTCTGTAAAAAGGAAAGTCGGCGGGATGGGACTGGTTAATATAGAAGACTGTGTGAATGACAGCAAAAAAGACCTAGAAAAATACTTAATGCAAAACACAGAAAGAATAATCATAGCAGCGAGAGACACGGAAAAAAATCAATAAAACAGAAAACAGAGAGACAAAGGATAAGACAAGAAAAGAAAAGGGGGAAAAGAAACAACTACACAGAAGATTCATAAAGATGACAAAAGATGAAAATAACGAAAGCACTTGGACATGGATGCGAAAAGGACACATAAGCCGAGAAACTGAATCCCTAATAACTGCAGCGCAAGACAGCTTGATAAGAACCAACTACATCAAAGCAAATATTGACAAAACACAAAAAATAGCAAATGCAAACTCTGTGGACAAAGAGACGAGTTGATAAACCATATAACAAGTGAATTCAGCAAACTAGCCCAAAAGGAATACAAAAACAGACACAATCAAGTGGGAAGGGTAGTACACTGTGAATTATGCAAACAACTGCATCTCGAATGCACAGACAAGTGGTACAAACATAAGCCAGCAACAGTATTTGAAAACTAGAATCACAAAGTCCTATGGGACATGCACATACAAACTGATAAACCCATCCAAGCAAGAAGGCCGGATGTCATCATAATTAACAAGAATGAAAAATCCTGTCAAATCGTAGACTTTGCTGGTCTAGCTGACCACAGGGTGGATATCAAAGAAAAGGAGAAACTGGGAAAATACACAGAGCTAGCCAGAGAGCTGAAAGAGATATGGAAGGTGAAAAAAATCAAAATGATACCTATAATAGTAGGCAGTAGAAACAATCCCCAAAACCTTTGGAAAAAAATGGAAGAAATTGGAATCAAAGGAATGACTGGAAAAATACAACGAACAACAATAATGAAAACAGCTGAAATATTAAGAAAACCCTTGAATGTGGAAACTAACACACAGGAGCAACAAGTGTGGGCCAGACAAACTGCTGCAAAAGCAAAACATTAAACACTACATGGAACCAAGAACACTGAAAGCACATATCTATAAGTTCTCTAACCCAACCCTACCCCCATTACCACATCACTGCCCCCCCCCCGAAAGATCGAGACCAAATAACCAAGTAGAGTCAAGGAGGAAGGAAATACCGATGAACTGACCAGACCTCAGTCGAATAAGTGCGAAGAGAAATGGGACCTTGGGGAGGCTTATTGCCACTCAAATCCCAGCAAAGACAATAGCTGCTGCCAACAAGAAATCAATGGTAAGCAGCTGTCGCGACAATGCAAATTTATTTGCAAATGTTATCGAAAGAGGTGAAGAGTACTGGAAATCTGGGGAGACTTGTTGTCACTCAGCTTCCAGGGAACACCACAGGCTGATTTCAGGAAAAGATCTCTGAATACCTGCTTGAAATCTCCTTGTGAGCCAATAATAATAAACAGTCAGCATTATAAGATGAAGATCTAGAATAAGTGGAACAATCTAAGGAAATGAGTGGCCGCCTCCCCTACATTTCGGTGTAGTAGCCAATGAAAAGATAGCTTTTGAGTCGCCCTCGATATGGTTTATTCTATTTTTTTTTATTGTGTTTCATCTCAAACTAATTTTATTAGAAAATAATTTCACGGGACGAGTTAATTAAAAAAGTGACAGTGTTTTCTGATAAGCAGATCCAATTAAATAGAATTCCTGCAAATTGATATTTTTTTGCCCGTGGAATATAGCTCTGACTCCTATGTATTACGCTTTTGGGAGAGTCAGTTTGGTCGTAATTAATATAAAAATTATAACATTGCATAAAACTGACTAACAATTTCCGGAAATATGCATCAGGTACTGATCATATTGGAATTATGTGTAGCATCTATGCTTATCATTTGGTACAGACTGAAAAATCAACTTCACTTTATTAATATTATACATAGAGTTACAAAAAGAGATATTTATATTTTTTTATATAAAAGAGTGAATTAACATTTTTATTCGGTAATTTTCTGAGTATGTGATATAAAAAAATGAGAACTGAAGAAAATCAGAATTTTATGGTGAGGAGTTTTTGCTTTGTTTTATTTTCTTCTAAGAAATACATTGATTTTCTTTGCGGAGTAAGTTGTTTTAAAACTTTAGTCTTACAAAACATTCCAGTGGATTATAGCGATTAATGGATTATAGAAATGGCCGTCTGAATCAGGAGAAACTCTTTCTTCGATTTGAAGTAAAGCCTCTTGTTATAGTAATAATAACCTATAAGCATTTAAAGGTAGGAAAAGAATGGGAACTTTTATGAGTATCTAGATGGGGTTTGCAGTGCACTTTTATTTTCAATTATATACACATTCATTAATTCTCTTTCTTCTCCCTTCAATCTCCACGTGTGTATATATATATATATATATATATATATATATATATATTTCTCTATTATGTCTATTTTTCTTTCTCTCCTATTTTTCAGCTTATTATTATTCTTTCTTCCTCTTCTCTTTTTCGCTTTTTCACTTTTCCTTTCTTTTTCTTATCCCCCCCCCCTTTAATTTTAATTGCTATTCCTTGAATCTTCATTTGTCCTTTTCGATTGTCTGAAATGGTTTTTCTATTTCCTACCTCCATATTGCCTTTTTCTATTATAATTTTACAAACTTGAAATTTACTTCTCAGTGATTCGATGGATTTTCCTGAAGCATGACCCTGCCCTGGACATTTGTAGTTCTGTTTCCCATTCTCAATGGACTTTATTGGATTTAACCTGTCCTTCCTGGATTTTATCTCCTTATTCAATGGATTCTTAACATATCCTTTTATAGTTAAATTTTTTTCCTTGTTTCTACTTTCATAATCATTATGAATCTTTACAAACTTTCGCTGTTAAAAATTTTCATACAAATGATTCAATTCATCTTTGTAGTTTCTTCTAATGCACTAATATGCAAAATTTATTGTATATTTTGCAAACTTCTTTCCTTTGATGAGGAGAATTGCATTTTTCGAAACTCAGCGGAATAAGATCTTTCAGTGTATCTGTACTCCTTGTTAGATAATTAAAAATACGTATATCTTTTTTACAAGTTTTAATGTTTTTTTGAGAATTTGAATTAATTTTCAATAAGATTTTGCTTTCGATCCTGGCGTGAGGTAGTTGCCTGTCTAGCCGCACTGATGAGCTGTGATACAGCGAAACAATACTGTGTGTGGATGACTATAATGCTCCCTATCTTGGGTTGAACATATTGGGAAGTGATATACAAACTGCCATTAGCATATTAAGCGATCTTTTTGTGTAAACAAATCGTGCTTGGGCATTTGGACAATGTGAAAACATTGTTAATTCACTACCCGAACAGCAGCAGCCATATAGCGTAATGGTAAGAAGCCTTGACTGTCGTTTGGGCGGTCGGGTTTTGATCCTGGCTTGAGGTAGTTGCCTGTCTAGCCGCACTGATGAGCTATGATACAGTGAAACGGTACTGTATGTGGATGACTATATATATATATATATATATATATATATATACTAGCAGGTAGATCCGACGTTGCCCACCGTGTTACACTGGGAGGAAGCTTCACATGCCTAAAAGTTTACATTGTAGTTTACATTGTGTTGTAGAGAACATACTGTTGATTTTATAAAATTATTTTTTGAATATACAATGGCTTGAATTAAAGTTTGGAATGCGAAATTCAAATATCATGGTTCAATTGTGTTCTAAGCAGAAACATTCATTTCGAACGCACCCCTATCATATCAAAGAAACTACTGTTGATTTTATATGCCGAGCTCTTCTGCTTGTGTGGTAATAAAACTTCTCAAATGCACTTGTGATGTTAGGCTGTATAAAGCATTAGCTTAAGTCAAACTCCTCTGCTCCTCTTTTCATTGGATTTTTTCGATTGATGAATATCGATATTATGGAAGACATTCCTATACAAAACCATTCTAAGATTTCCGAAAGTCACGTAAAGTACATTTGTGGTAAATTCAAAGAAATGGGCCCAACCATGTTGGAATTCATAGCGAATAAACTCACAAACACAGATACAAATTTTTTTATATAGTAGTAGAGATACACACACACACACACACACACACACACACACACACACACACACACACACACACACACACACACACACATATATAGTATAACAAAATAATTCTCCAACTTTCAAAAATCAAGTTTTCTCAGTTGGTCATTTAATACTTTTCAAAAGGTATCTATTACAATGTTGTTTTGTATTACGACTAACAAGTCTTCAGAATTATTTTATTTCTGCATATTTAGTCACGTACTTATCAGATGTTTACCTTTAAAAAATTATAGAAACATCATTTTGGACAACTTACATGATTTATGTAACCGACACGCTCGGTCGTTCCTTCTCTTTCAAAAATTATGGTTATATGCTCTGGAACCCAATAAAAAACATCCATTGAGTTTGGACTATAATCAAAATTTACAACATTTTTATTAAAAAAATTTCATTCTGTAAAACTTTACGAGAAAGATTTTTTAATCCATTGCAATTTATATATACAAACCGAGTACGTTTCAAGTAAATGGTGTGTGTGTATATATATATATATATATATATATATATATATATATATATATATAATGAAATCAAAATAGAACATGTATGTATAAATATGTCTTGAAGCCATCCAACGCAAAAAATAAACACTTTAAAATAATGTTTATCGATATATTTCGGCAAAGAAACTCGTCCTTATCAAGATTTTTTTTTTATCTTACACCTCATAGTGGTAACTTTGAGGTAGTGCAAGTCTGTTTAGTTGTTCAATGTTGTTGTTGTTGTTTTTTTTTTGTTTTTTTTCAAGAATGCACTTGGCGTGTCTCTAAAAGAATAATTGGTTGGATTCTTGTTTTAAAGGCGTTAGTAAATAGGAACTCATAATAGAACACAAGTGTATAAATACGGTTTGAATCCATCCAATCCAAAGAATAAAGAATTTAAAATAATGTTTATCGATATATTTCGACAAAGAAAAAGCCCTTATCAAGAATTTTTTCTCTTATGCCTCATGGTGGTACTGTTAGGTGGGACAAGTCCTCGTGAAAACAATTCAGTTTCTAAAAAACTCCACTTGTGTTCTAGAGAGTGATATCGGTGTCCCAATAAAATATATACACTTTTTAAATTATCTAAACTTGCTATGTGAATATGCTATGCCACGTTCCCAAGAGATATTTGGTAATAAAGAATGGCACTTCCAGAAAGATGGAGCACTTCCCCACTATTATTATGGCGTAAGAGCATATCTTGATAGTTACCTGCGAAATATATAGTTAGGACAAAGAGGAAGTATCGAGTACTGTCCATGCTCACCAAATTTGACCCCCCATGAATTTGTCTCTATTTGGGGGATGGGGTGGAGGGCATGTTAAACACAGGGTTCACACCACAAAACGAGCTACAATGAATGAGTTGAAAGCAACCATTGAAAGAAGATCCTCATACCAATTGAACTGATTAGGAACGTTTTTGATTTAATCAGTGATCGTTGTCAGCTGTTCATGAATCTCAATGGTAATAATTTTAACACTTTCAATAATTAGCTGGTTTCTATATTTGCTCAGTATTTTGATGTATGAAACTTTTCTTTCTTATAATAAGTGCTGGTTTTGTAGTCATTTAAAGCGTGTATACATTTTATTGGGAAACCCTGTAGTAATAAAGAGCCACACTATGGTACTTATTAGCAACGGTGAGTATTGGAGAAAAAATAGCCAAAATGGCTTCTTTGATTTAGCCATGGGCTCCCCGGACTAAACAGAAGTTACAGACCTAGTTGAATTATTCATACTGCATAACATCACCCAAGATAACAACATAAAAATCGAGAGGGACGACAGCCTAATGATAGTTAAGGATGCCACAAACATAAAATATGACAGACTTAGAAGAAAAAAATATATGAGGTTATGAAAAATATAGGCCTTGTGAAAGTAATTACCAGCAATATTAAACAAATCAACTTTCTGGACGTTACCATTGATTTAACTACTTCAAACCATACATTAAAGAAAATGCAAACTCCACATATATCCATCCATTCTCCAACAATCCACCCGCTATTATTAAGCACATACCTAAATCAATCGAACCTAGAATAAATAATAACTCTTCTAACTTCTCATCGAGAACAAACATCCAGGAGAATCCTAAGAAAAAAAAGGGACACGCCTACGATTGAAAGACATAAACTTGGTTTTAACAGGATTAAACAAAACAAGTAATTTCTTTCCCCAATTCATTGCTGAACTCACACCATCTTCTAAATTAGCTGCATATTCATTGTATCGTCGCCTGTTTTTAGGCTATAAATGTATTTTAGTCTTTTCTTGGTTCGTTATTAGTTTATTAGCGTATTTAAGCATATTCTGGTTTTATTACTTTATCTTGGCCTGTTTTAACCTGTTAGTGTATTTCAGTCTTTTCTTGTGTCATTGTTGTATCTTGGTCTATTATTAACCTATTAGTGTATTTTGTTTTGTTTTTTCTTTTGTCATTATTGTATCTTGACCTGTTTTTCGCCTAATAATATATTTTATTCTTTTTTGTGTGTGCATTATTATAGCTTGGTCTTTTATTAGCTTATTAGTGTATTTTAGTCTATTCTTGTTTTATTATTGGATCTTGGCATTTTTTAGCCTATTAGTGTATTTTAGACTGTTTGTGTCATTATTATATTTTTGTTTATTATTAGCTTATTGGTGTATTTATTGCTTTATAATTATATGTTTGTCTGTTTTTAGCCTATTAGTGTATTTTTGTCTCCTTGCATTATTATTATGTCTTTGTCTATTATTAGCCTATTAGTGTATTTTAGTCTCTTTTTGTGTCATTATATTAGCTTATATGATCTGTTTTAGCTAATTAGTATATTTTATTCTCTTCTTGTGTTATTATTGTATCTTAGCCTATTATTAGCTTATTAGTGTATTTCAGTCTCTTTTTTTGTGTCATTATGGCCTGTTTTTAGCCGATTAGCATATTTTCATCTCTTGCTGTGTCATTATTGTATCTTCGCCTATTATTAGCCTATCAGTGAATTTTAGCATATTTTAGTCTATTCTTGTGTCATTATTGTGTCTTGGTCTGTTTTTAGCTTATTTGTGTGTTTTGTTCCATTCTTACCTCATCATCCTAGGTTGGCCTATTCTTGCTTTATTAGTGTTTTGGCATATTCTTAACGTTGCCAGAGGATATCAGTTTCATTCTGTATTAATATTTGAATCACTTTATCTACTTCTTCAATCTCAATACGCAGTTTATCATTCTGTTCTATGTTTAGTCGAGAGAAAAAGGAAAACTTATATTTGTATTGACATTACAATCAGTAATACTGCAATCTGTGGACAAAACATTGGTAACCTGACTCACCTTGTAATTGATAGATTAATGTATTGATGTCTGACAGACAAACTTCTCTTCCGTTTTGTCCGGTTTCGCGCATAATGATCTTATATGTGAAATAAATTGAATTTTCCCTCATTCCATTGATCGTTATAGCTTTCTATCCATTTTGTGCTTAATAATTATTTTATAGATGTCTGGAATTGCTTCATTTAATTATTATTTTTATCTATGTCTGTTCTAACAAATATAAAAAGCAATGTTTGAACAATATTACGAGGGTCTTTCTAAAAGTAAGGCCTCCTATTTTTTAATGCAAAAGCTAAAATATTGAAGAACTACTAAGACGGGAATGGTACTATTAAAAAAAAGTGACCTTTTGTGCTCTGGAATTTGTTTTTCTAGACAATTACTACAATTCTAAATGCACCTTTGCCAACCTTTTTTGATGCCTCATTAAAGTCTGGAGCAGGCTTTGTTACTCACATTTTGTCGCCTCTGAAATCGTCGAACCCATCTCCTAGCTGTGCTAATATTATATCAGGTGCATTAGCTTCATAAAAGTTGAACAGGTGCTGATGAATGTTGATCGGTTTAATTCTTTTTGAATGCATGTAATAAATCGATGATGCATCTCTGCTTCTGACATACATCCATGACAGGGTTTTCTTTCTTAGAGTCTCACACCGTCAGAATCTGCAACAAAGAAATTAAACTTTCAGACCATGAATGCATAAGTTCAGTCATAACAATACAATTTGCAATCCTCTCTGATTCTCTCAAGTCATGGAGATTAAAAAATAGGAGGCATTATTTTTGGAACGTCCCTTGTATATTTTATGTCGCTTATTCTTTTCAGACTCTCAAAGCTGGAAATTTCTGAAGATTCCGGCTTCCTGGCATAGAATGAATCAAACATTGATGTTATAAGTTTTTCTTATTTCCCCTTGCAAAACTCAATCATGTTCTGCAAAGAAAAAAAAAAGAAAAAACAATTTTCCTCTACAAAACACATAAACACCATGAATAAATATTTTAAAGGACTTGAAGCATAAAATTTGAACTGGATTTGAGATTAAAATATGCTGATACACGAGAAAACAAAACAATTAAACCAAACACTGTGAATAAATATTTCATAATATAAAAGAACTTTGAGTACAAAAACTGTTACCAAAATTATAGGATTCAACATGAAATAACGCAAAAAGCTGTAACATACAAACTATGAATAAATATTTGATAACATAAAAAACTTGAAGCGTAAAAACTGTTTCCAAAATGGATGGATTTGACATCAAATAACATAAAGAGAGTTGATGTACCATAAAGCAAAACAACCAAACCAAACACCATGAATAAATATTTAAAGATATAAAGAACCTGAAGCATGAAAACTATTACCAAAATCATTGGATTCGATATCAAATAACCAGAAAATGGTTGATATGCCCTAAAACAAAACAAGCAAACCAAACATCATGAATAAATATTTGAACTTATAAAAAACTGTAAGGATGAAATACTTTTACTAAAATGACTGGATGCAGCATTATATAACTCGAAAAGATATGCCGTAAAACAAAACAACGAACCAGTCAGAGCTGGAAATATTCTTAGGCTAATCTATTTTATTTTAGAAAATACAAGCAGTTCAGCCCGGCTTTGCTCGGGCCCTATGTACTGTTCATAACTTGCCCTACATGTGAATACACTTTATTTAAGATTTCAAATGTTTAGACCAAAAAATTGTCTGAGTAATTCCGTAGTGACTGCAGAAGTCAATTTCTTTTTACTTTGACCACAATTTTTACCCCTTAAAATTTATTATTTTGGTCTCAAATCAAAATACAGAGTTTTACCCATGTCCAGGTTACCTACATCTAAAATTTCAAGTCTTTAGATCCAAAATTGTCAGAAGAATTTGGTAGAATCTGCAAAGGTCTATACTTTCAATTTTAACCTTTTGGCAGCCAAATTTGCGCCCCAAAACTGATTAAAATGCTTGCCGCATGTCTGAATACCCAGTATGTATAAATTTCATATGTTTAGACCCGAAATTGGCTGAGTAGTTTGCTAGATACTGCAAAGGTCAAATCTTTTGAACTTTGACCCCTAGGCAGCTCAAATTTTCGACCCAAATTGATTAAAAAGCTTGCCCTACCGCTGAATAACCTTTATGTAAAATTTCAAATATTTAGACCAGAAATTGGCTGAGTAATTTGGTAGAGATTACTGAAGTCAAATTTTTTAAATTTTGGCCCCGATTTTAACCCTTTAACATTTATTTTTTTGGGTTCAAATAAATGATAAAGTTTGATCCATGTCCAAGGAACCTATATCTAAAATTTAAAGTGTTTGGACCCAAAATTGGCGAAGGAGTTTGGTAGAGTTTCCAAAGGTCAAATCGTTGAACTTTGACCCCTTGACAGCTAAATTTCTGGCCGAAAACCGATTAAAAAGATTTTTCCAAATCTCAATACCCTTTATGTCAAATCTCGAGTCTGCAGACTGAAAATTGGAAGAGTTATTTGGTAGGGAAATTTACACACACAGACAGACACACACACACATTTTCATTTTTATAGATATATAGATTACATTTTATTCAATTTCTGTATGTTAACACTTATAATCATATTGTAGGTGTTCACTTGTTAAATAATATTTTGTGCTTATTTTGTATTTGCATGATGCACTGCTCAAAACTAAATATAAAAAAAACGTAGTTTAAAAGAGAAATGATTTCTATTCTCTTGGCAAATGTCATAGTGTAACAGCGCGCATATGGGCGTGCGAGAAAAATCAGCAGCAGCAGAAAGATAGCTGGTTAGCGAAAATATTAGCAACAGCAGCTGTTAAAGCACATATGCAAAAAGTGTGTGTGAGCTTGCCTCACAAGATTGCACACCGGACAAGATAGATGTATGAGTTGAGGGCGAGAACGCGCTGGCCGGAGCCACATGAAGTGGCGAGATGATAGAGATTTTTAAAAAGCAGATGTGTGTGTGCGTGAAATGACTTTTGAAAGATAATGAAATACATTGTTTTGGAAGAGCCACGAATAAATACATCAGCCTTGAGATTGGATAGGAAGTCGATTTTTGCTGGTGACAGTCCTTCAGCATTGAAGCTGATAACTTTAAATAGTTGGGACATGTTTGGGCCAAGGATCTACAATTTTACCACGACCAGAGGGTTTGATAGAGATGAGCATAGAGCAACAATCAGTTTCTCGAAAAATTAACAGGAATGTCACAAGAAGGCTTGCTACATGTCCACAGATGTGTGTTCTGACATGAATTATTCCAACTGTGGATTCCAACCTAATTCCTGACCAATACCTGACCAATCTGGTTTTACAAGCTAGTAGGTTATGCATGAGCTGAGTACTGATTCTTAACTCAATACATTGAGGATGAGTTCTAAGCTGCATTGGTCACTAGTAGTTTTTATAGACCTTACAACAGTTTATGATACGGTTAATCATGGAGCGTATTTGCTGACAGTTAGCAAAATGGTTCAAAACACTTATAGTTTTGCATCATCAAATCTCTTCTAAAATATTATCGATTTTAGATAGAGACTAGCGGGAGCGGGTGTACCCGGCGTTGCCCAGGTGTTTGGAAGGGTGTGTGGTGGTGGGGGGATCAAAACAACCCTGTTTAAAATAAAAAAAAACGTTGGCAGTGTGTTTGGAGGTGTAAAAGAAAAAAAAACGTTTTAGTAGGAAGGTAGACTTGAACCCTGAATTATTGACGCGAAGGTGGATACGAAATGAAAAAAAACCCTGAAACTTAATCATCTCAGTAACAAAGGGAGAGGAAGTGATAAGTGTCGTAAGTTAACATTTATAAAGTGAAAAAATTGACAGGTGTGAGAAAGATAAATTGCATAATGTTTGACCTAGTTTGACGCTGCAAGCCAGTTTCTGTTTCCCCCACCCCATCATTCGCTTTTTTTTAATACTGAAAAGCGTAACGAAGATGAAAATAGCGTATAAAAGTCGGGCAAATTAAAGATAGCTGTGACCTCCATTCTTAAGTCGTAGATATTATGATTTGGACAGCATATAAAAAGTTTTAAGAAAGAGTGAGCCGACCGAGAAGCCTGGCAAAAAAAGCCTTTGGCAGACATAAACAAAAATGCACACACACACACTAACACACATTTTGCCTTTTAATCTATAGACTAGCGGGGGGTACCCGGTGTTGCCCGAGTGTTTGTAGGTGTGTGTGTTCTTGGGTAAATGAAAAGAAAAATCGTTGGTTGTTTTAAGTTGGAAAATAGTAAAGTGTGAAAAAAATATGTGCGACCTGGCAGGTGCCCGTTTTTGAAGAGTTAATGATGTGAACTTTGAGTGCGGGACAGTGTTTTATTTACTGTGCGTCTGTTGGCTTCTTTTTTTTTATACGAAAAAGCTTAATGCACATGCAGCGATCGTAAGTAATAGCTATTCAGCAGTTAACATTTTCTACGGGACAGTTTTTAATGAGGTCAATAACCCAGTTAGTTTGTTTTTACCTTACTTTGGGGAAAACCAGCTGCCTGTTTAATAGGGGGAGTGTCTCGTCTTGAAATGAAAGCAACTGTCTGATATGATGATAAGCCAACATTGATCAAACGTTACATCGCTTTCTAGAGATCACTGGCCGTGGGCCAGTGATTCGAATCGAGTTTCGCTTTTTTCATGCCGAAAAACGAAAGCAACACGTGCCGATCCGAAAATGTTGAATATTTAATGTTTCAAAGTCGGGCAAATTAAATAGAGAGGCGACTACCATTGTTAAGTCATAGATATTATTTAGACGCGATATAAAAAGTTTTAAGAAGTTGTGAGGCAACCGAACGGTTCTCTGAAAAAAAGCCTTTTTGGACATACAGTAAAACGCACACACAAACATTTTCGCTTTTATATTTATAGAGGGGTAAGAGAGAAGGTGGAGAGTGCAGAAGAACGACCTTCCACAAGGTTCAGTTCAACATATATACAAATGATAATTCAATATTCTGTAACGTTTACAGATTCATCTGTGTGGGTAACATGTGCCTTACAGTCAAATTTTTATTTTTTTCCTATATATTTTTGTTTGTTCCTTTGTGATGAGACCAAACTACATGAGGACCAAACCGAGAGAGGTTTGTACTGTAGCGACATATTTGTATTATTTGGATTTATCAGATTAATGTACTCATCTTGAGTGTGATTTTCACACCGTTTTGGTCGATATAACCTCCGACCTTCTTCAGGTGTATCTGAAGGACCCGCAGCGTAGTGGTTAGAGTACTTGGAAAAATCAATTGCAAAATGTCATATTCTCCTGAAGGTTGAAGGTTCAATCCTCAGTGTAGGCGACCAAATAATACAATTGCAAATTACTTAGGATCTCTATTCAGTTATGGCTGACGGAACAAGAGCATACTACCCCCGTGAAGTAAATAAAGGGTTCCGCTCGAAATTCCGTTCAAATTCCTGAGTTCAACAGAAACCTTCCTGAGTTTGACAAGATACACTTGAAGAAGGTCGGAGGTTATATCGACCGAAACGTTGTGGAAATTACAGTCAATATGACAGTTGGTCTGCACAGTATTTTAATATAGTGGTGATCATTCTCCTTCATCTCCGTACGGACTGCTCAACCTGCTTTGCATTATTAATAAGCTATTTGAATCTGTTTTGCAAGCTCATACTGCAAATCTCACAATTCAGGTCTCACAATTCAGCAGGTCGACTCTCTTCAAACTACACTCTGTACGCTCTTATCTAATCACTTGCTTCAACGTGTTCCTTGGCCGGTCAACTTTCCTGCGATTCAAGATACCTGTGCTTCTCCAACGGTTTTTACAACAGGATGAAGATTCTATATCACCCTACTAGTGTAAATTTTTTCGTCCTTAGGATAACTGTAAAGGTAAATATAGCAAAACTTCTGACCAGTTACAAAATATAAAAATCATAAATAAAGAAATATGCTTCATTTTTTATGTGACGAGCTGTGATGCCTTGGATAAACTGTGGTGCATTAGAGTATACATTTGTCCGACTTAACTAAATTTTAAGGTAAATACATGAATATTAGTACTTGTACAGAATGTAAACCAGACGTAACATGCTGGCTTTTGCCGAGCTTCGCCAATTATCAAAGCCTAACCCCCGTTACTTATGGAAAAATACTGAAGAAAACATTTAAAAATAAGAAAATCACCAGAAATTTTTTTTTTTTTAAATATAACGAAAATAAAAAGAAACAACGACCTAAAATTGTTTTATTTTATTCTTGTAACAAGTTTTTAAGTGAAAAAAAAAATTGTATTTTTCTTTTGGCATCCATTTTTAAAAAAATTTTTGTCAACCATTTTTTTTCATTTTTTTGTCGAACAAAATTGAACAAAATTAAGAAGAAAACCATTTTTGTGTTTTTCATATTTTTTAACAAAGGTTTAAAAATAAAACACTTTTTATGTGGTTTTCATGCAATATTTTTTTTTTTTTTTTTTGTAACTAATGTAAAGCAAATTTTTTTGTTGTTATATATATATTTTTTTTTCTTTTCATGAATATTTTTTCCTATAGGGTGAGGCTGGGTAATCGTTTTTTTTTTTTTGTTTGTTTTTGTTTTTTTTAATTAAATTAAGACAACTAGGATATTTCCTTAGGATTAGGTAAACTTTTTATGGTCATATTAGACGATATTAAAGTGGGGTGAGAAAAGACAGCGGATGTGGAAGAAACTCCGCCAACCCATCCGGGTAACTTTCCGATATATGGTTTAAGATGGAGACAAAAGGATCATTACCAAATTTCTCTTTCCACATAAACTCGAAAAGATAATTGTCGAGAAGCTTTTGACTGATCTCGTTGATCCCCTCCCCCAATATTTTCCCCAACGATCGTTTACTCCTTTGCCGTGCATTAATCAACATTTTGACGTTAGATTACAATGAAACCCGAGCGCATGACGTCATGATCCGAAGAAAGCTGAGCGAACGATGAGTTACATCTGGTTCAAATTCTGCACAAGTCTCTGAATATGTCATCCTATTTGTCTTTCTTCAACAAAGAAAGTTGTAGAGGGGTAGTACCTTGTGGAGTTGGCCACAGGGGATGTCAATGACTGATTTTCATGCATCATGACATAAAAAGCATCTTGATAGATGAGCCACATTCTTCTCAAGGTCATCCTGTTAAAATTCACAAAGATAGAACCAGCAGATCTAAAAAAGTAAACTTTGAACAAATAATTCTAATTGTACCTATTGACTATGCCTCCCCACGGGACAGTTAGACACCAGGGTCGTTTTTTTAACGTGGAGAAAAGGTACAAAAATAAAAAAAATCGTCTCAGTCGTGGAAGACTGCTCCTCCACCAAAAGAGAACAAGAAATGGAAGTGCAGCATCTGAAGAACAGATACTACATTTTGATCTTGGTCAAAAGGCCAAGCAAGTCATCAAGAAACTGATGATTGGTTCCAGGAGGAGCATGGCTTCACATATGATCGTGTATACTTGAAATTAAATCATTCCAGTAATTATAGGAGCAACTGGACTCATGAAAAGGGATTTCGAGAACTGTCAAATATACGTGGTGAACAAAGTGCAAAAGAGATTCAAACAATTGCACTTAAAGGGACGGTCAGAATCTTAAAAAAGATCTCGTCGTTGGAATACTTGAGATAGCAGCTGAATGTTTGGCCTGCGGTAGAATGCTCCATCCCAAGCTTGAACAAACTAGTAAGAAAATTCAAAACAAAGAGAAACAACAGGGAGGCATAACGGCTCCATTTAATTGAGTACCATTTGTTTAGACTGTGAATGAGAACAGTAGTTCGAATAATCCAAATAATACAAGTCCTCTTACTCTTCCCCAATACTTCTGTCCTGTTCTTCTTTTATGTTATCCTCTCACTCTCCTTCACTCATGCTGGTTTTACTACCACTGTAGTGTTTTTTCTTTATTTATGTTATTTATTTATTTACACCTTCCCTTTACTCTCCTTCAATCAGCTGTTCTTGCTACCACTCTGTTTTTTTTATTTATGTTATTTATTTACACCTTCCCTTTACTCCCCCTCTCCCATGCTGTTCTTGCTACCACTCTAATGTTTTTTTTTATTAATGTTATTTATTTATTTGTTTACGCCTTCCATTTACTCTCCCTCTCCCATGCTATTCTTGCTACCACTCTAATGTTTTTTTTATTTATCTTAGTTATTTATTTACACCTTCCCTTTACTCCCCCTCTCCCATGCTGTTCTTGCTACCACTCTAATGTTTTTTTTATTTATCTTAGTTATTTATTTACGCCTTCTCTTTACTCTCCCTCACCCATGCTGTTCTTGCTACCACTAATGTTTTTTTTTATTAATGTTATTTATTTATTTGTTTACGCCTTCCATTTACTCTCCCTCTCCCATGCTATTCTTGCTACCACTCTAATGTTTTTTTTATTTATCTTAGTTATTTATTTACACCTTCCCTTTACTCCCCCTCTCCCATGCTGTTCTTGCTACCACTCTAATGTTTTTTCTTTATTTATCTTAGTTATTTATTTACGCCTTCTCTTTACTCTCCCTCACCCATGCTGTTCTTGCTACCACTAATGTTTTTTTTATTTATCTTAGTTATTTATTTACACCTTCCCTTTACTCCCCCTCTCCCATGCTGTTCTTGCTACCACTCTAATGTTTTTTCTTTATTTATCTTAGTTATTTATTTACGCCTTCTCTTTACTCTCCCTCACCCATGCTGTTCTTGCTACCACTCTAATGTTTTTTTTATTTATCTTAGTTATTTATTTACGCCTTCTCTTTACTCTCCCTCACCCATGCTGTTCTTGCTACCACTAATGTTTTTTTTTATTAATGTTATTTATTTATTTGTTTACGCCTTCCATTTACTCTCCCTCTCCCATGCTATTCTTGCTACCACTCTAATGTTTTTTTTATTTATCTTAGTTATTTATTTACACCTTCCCTTTACTCCCCCTCTCCCATGCTGTTCTTGCTACCACTCTAATGTTTTTTTTATTTATCTTAGTTATTTATTTACGCCTTCTCTTTACTCTCCCTCACCCATGCTGTTCTTGCTACCACTAATGTTTTTTTTTATTAATGTTATTTATTTATTTGTTTACGCCTTCCATTTACTCTCCCTCTCCCATGCTATTCTTGCTACCACTCTAATGTTTTTTTTTTATTTATGTTATTTATTTATTTACGCCTTCCCTTTACTCTCCCTCACCTATGCTGTTCTTGCTACCACTCTAATTTTTTATTTTATTTATGTTATTTATTTATTTATTTACGCCTTCCCTTTACTCTCCCTCTCCCATGCTGTTCTTGCTACCACTCTAATGTTTTTTCTTTATTAATGTTATTTATTTATATACACTTTCCCTTTACTCTCCCACACCCATGCTGTTCTTGTTACCACTCTAATGTTTTTTCTTTATTTATGTTATTTATTTACACCTTCCCTTTACTCTCCCTCACCCATGCTGTTCTTGCTACAACTCGAATGTTTTTTCTTTATTTATATTATTTATTTACACCTTCCCTTTACTCTCCCTCACCCATGCTGTTCTTGCTACAACTCTAATGTTTTTTCTTTATTTATGTTATTTATTTACACCTTCCCTTTACTCTCCTTCACTCATGCTTTTCTTGGAGATATTACTGTACGATTTTTACTTTATTTACGTCATTTAATTATTTAGGTGAGCTTCTTACTCTTCTTTTCATTAAGTTGCTGTTTCTTATATTACTATGTTTTGTCTCATTCACCCATCCCGTTGTAAGGTGCGACCTGTTTACTCATGGGACCACATGTTGTGTGCAGATTACGGTGCAAAGGAAACCAAGACAAAGAATAATTTGAACTCAATTTTTTGTATCAGCAACATTTATTTTCTCATTCTACTTGTCTTGTGTGAGTTCTCATTACAGCTGTGATGTCTTTCACATGATTGTCCATCTAACGTGCTCTCTCTCTCTCTCTCTCTCTCCTTTTTATAGTCTGGTGCTACTAGATCAGGCTGTTTGAAGATATTGGCTTCCTGAGACGAAATGCACCTAACATTGATGCTTTTTGTTTTTCTACTTCCTTTTGCAAAACTTAATTATGTTCTGCAAAAACAAAACCAAAAACAACAACCTACCTTTCCCCCTTTTTCTTCTTCCCATTTCCCCTTTCTCTTTTTATCTCCCCCATTTCCTGACTGGTTTCCTAACTTAAAATGTACCAAACATTAATACTGTAACCCTTTTCCGTCCTTTATTGCAAAACTCATTCATGTTTTGCAGGAGAGGGAACAAAAACGATAAAATCCACTATAAATCAACCAAACCAAGCACTACAAACTAGCGATTGAAGAACCTTTTGCAAAATAACTGGATGCAATATGAATACTATTTCCAAAATAACTGGATTCAGCATTAAATAACTCTAAAATTGTTGATATGCCGTAAAACAAAACAACCAAACCAAACCTTTTTATATTCATTTTTCTCAATTCTAGTGACGTCATTTCGCATTTTGTATGCATTTGCATGCGCATGTCCACACTCTCTTACATTATGACAATCGAAACATTCAATATGCAAGCAAACAAGTTAGATTATCCGAATTTTACGATTATATAGATAAATCTGTTGTTTATTTCTTTGTTAGCAAGAAACTGTATCTTTAACTACATGAAACATTTGCCTAGGCTCTTATGTGTCCCATTTTCTGCATGCTGACAAACACTGGATGATCTCAGACCTTGTCAGCCTTTTGAGACCATTATGTGAGCATAACATCTTGTCGTCTAAAAGCAGAGAGGAAGAACAACGACTAATTAATATTATTCCCAAATTAGAATTCTCAAGATAGAGAAGGTGGCATGTCAAGCATATTTTGCTAATCTGCATAGCAATGGTTTAGCTCTGGTATATGGCAAATTATAAGCAACGTATTGGGAAGACCGTATGCATAGTAACATCAGATTCAACGTGTTATGGACTTGCCGATTATAAACAAGTCTGTCGTGTTGGATTGCTGTTATATATATATATATATATATATATATATATATATATATATATGTGTATTAAATTTATTTATACAAGCATTAATGGCTACATATGTGCATACATGTTTCTGTAATTACCCGCGTTGGGGGACTACGTCTTCAGGGCAAGAATTACCGTCGAAAACTGATATTTCAACCAAAAACATTTTCCTATTTCGTTTCTAAAGTTAGAATGTAACCTGGGTGGGAGTCATAAAGCGGTGAGAGGACAAGTGAGGTCTTTGAAGATAATAAACATCTTCTTTTTCATTTCCCTTTCTCTTTATCCATCCCATCTTTTGGTTTTTATGGCATAAGGTACTTGAGAATTTAGTATTTTTGTCTTGCAGTCTGTAAATTAAAAACATTTCCTATGGTCACTGAGTACTGACCGGTGTCTTTCAATCTACACCCATCCACACACATACATGCACACACACACACAACACACGCACGTTAATACAGATATTCAAAAGCGAATATATGCTGTTCGTTTTATTTTACTCACACACACGCACTGAAACTAGGCAATAACTATAACTACGCAAGAATAAAGTTAAAATTAAAATAAGGTAAATAAAACAAATAAATAAAAAAAAAAAAATAAAGAAACATAAAAAATAAAAAAAAAATAAAGAATAAACATAAAACCTCGAAAGTTATCTAAACTCCACATGTACATATATATATATTAATAGACTTATAAACGCCTACACCTTGCTACACCCGCGCATATATACACACACATACAGACATACATAGACATATAATGGTCATATACAGTTATGATATGTTTACATCCATACCTACATACGTAGTAATATCCATATGCGGAATCTCAAATCCAGACATCCGTGGACACACTTGGGTACCATACATCATGACTGTTATTATATCAAAACTAATATTAATCCCACTAATAATCCTAATAATAATAATTCTTGTAATATTGATAATACTAATGACACCATCAATATCAATAATAATAATAATAATAAGACTGTATGATTGGGAACCCCAAAACCCGTGGACCCCAACTGGATACACGTCCTCATAAATCAACCTATATATATATATGTATATATACATATATACATACACACACACACATAGACATACACATACATATACACATACACAGACATACATAAACACACATATACATATATACATACACATACATACACACGTATACACATCTATATATATAAGCACAAATACATATATACACATATACATACACACATATATACACACGCGCACCAGCATACACACAATACATACACATTCAGACCATCCACAGGCGCAGACAACATCCCCATCTACTCGTGTCTCCACATCTCCACAGACGTATACAAGACACATACACATATAGATACCAACACAGACCACCTCATACACCCGCATATACACACACGCGCAGGGACACACAGAAACCCGCTCACTCACAACGCAGGAAAACACAGCAATACATGCACAAATGCAAAGACCTTTTTCAATAATAGTAAGGTGCCTTTTTTACTTCAGTAGCGTGCTAACTCCTTTATATATGAAATAGCATGTCACTACACTCCACACGGGTGTATATATACATATATAACATACATACAAACACATTCAGACACCCATACATTCTTGTAATATACATTGCTACAACTATCATATACGAGACAGTCTATTTTAATAGTTCAGAAATATATATGCATATATATATATACATATATACATACATACATACACATATACAAATACATCCATATACATACACACACATATATACATACACACACATATACATACAAACATACACACATACATAAATACACTTATACATACATACTTACACAAGATACAGACATATATATATATGTACCCTGCCACCAAATGATACATCTAAAATAGAAATAGACATGTATTCATTTACTACATAATTCTCTTTTTCTATCAAACTCCACACGCATAGTTATATTACACGGCCCCACCCGATTGTTACTTTTTCCTGAGTTGCAGTTTTTTTACTACATAAAAATTTATACTACGTAAAAATTTATAGTGAACTCAGCTTGAAGTTCATAGGCCTATCTTCATATTAAGCAAGCACCCCTTCGATGGTTAGGCAGACATACATAAGATGTATAACGATACAATAATAATATATAATAACATATGACAGAAATCAGAGTATTTAGGTTATACAAACTGAGTATACAAGCTTATATATTGTAGTACTTACCTTCATCTTTATTTATTCACCCTTATTTCTTTATTCCCTTTTCCTTCATTCACCCTTTATTCATTACTTTCTTTCATCTATTTATTCATTTATCCTTTTTTTTTTTTTAAATTAAATTAATTTTCCTACCCAGGTATATAAAGATCATATATCCATACATGCATACACCCAAAAATACCCATATGCATACATTATTACGAGGTTCACCCAAAACAATCTATTACTCGTTTGGTTCAAATATACTTTCATACAGGTATTTATTTAGGTTAGTAATATTATATCTGCTTGATGATGTAGAATATTAAGCGACCTATATAATCCATACGGGTAGGATCATAGTTGCGACCTCACTTATCCTCTTTGGGGGAGTTATTTGATGGGGGTTAGTTGTACTCATAGTTTTTCTGGTCTACTAATTTAGAGTTCTTTAAGATCGTGTATTCTGAAAAGTTTGCAGGATATAGCAGTTTCTTTTTTAATATTTAATAATTTATCCCTGTCTTTAAACCTAGTTATCTCAAGTTTTTCTGATAAGCATAATGGACATGGTGAGTTCAATGAGTGGCAATTATTGACCCTTCTAATAATCTTCCATTCTATACTAGGTGTTTTATTTTCTCTAACTAATTTCCAGTAATATAACGATAAGGAAGTGTCCTTTTCATATGTTTGATTACTCATCGAGTGTGTATGTCCATAGAATCTATTTTTGAAAGTCATTTGGTTACTCCCTATGTAGAATTTTTCGTCCCTTGGGTTCTCTACTGGGAATATCCTAGCTTGGTATACCACTGATGAGGTCAGACATTCATTTTTTATTGGGCATTCCTCAGGCTTTTGGCAGTTACATGTATTCACAGCCGTGTTTGCACTAATATTTACACCTTCCCTATTAGTCATCCTTAAGATTCTTCCATTATGCTTTTTTATAATCCTTTCTAAGTTATCACTACAGCTATAACTTAATTTTAATGCATTTTTATTAAATATTTTATGTAATATATTATTTGGTGGGAAATGCTTGTTAATAAGTTGTAAAAATGTTGTACCAAGTTTTGTTTTCAACATAATATTAAAGGGGGGTGTGAACCAAATAATTTTCCTACCACGATTTCTAGATCCATTTGTGCTAGCGTTAGTTACTTTATATTTTATCTCTATGTCTATGTGTTTGTATAAATAAATTTAATATACCTGCTCTGTTCACTCATTGAGCACTCTTTGGTAGACACATGTTGTTTCATTGGATGTACTTCTAGGAAACTAAACTCTACTGGCTATATATATATATATATATATATATATATATATATATATATATATATATATATACTGTGTAGGCAAAAGCAAGACTTCAAAACAAGGTGTTGATGGCAACAAAAAGTGTATTTCATTTTACGTTACAATTGTTTCCATGTCCAGTTTGACAATTTCAAGCATTATATCGTTTGAAAATTTTCAAAACCAGCATTTCTTCAGACTTTATGAATAAATACACTTTTGGCAATGGAGCATTTTTTGAAGAGCAAGAACAAAGGGGAAAATCCCTAACGGGAAAAGTATGCGAGAAACATTTACCTTTGCTGTGGTTACAGAAAAGCCCATTTAAATATTCAAATACCGCCTAATTTTCGTATCCTTATTTAAGAACAGAGTCATGAGAAGTTTCTACAGAGAACACTAAGCCGTTAAAATTTTTTTTTTTATATATCCCATTTGTTGGGTTCCTAAATTAGATCCTGCTATTCCTTTATTTCCCAGTAATTGATTTTTTTATAAAAAGAATTAAAAAAATTTTTGTTTCTATATTTATATTATGGCCGTAACAACCTTGCACAAACGTTACGGTTAGTTTTAGTTTCGTATTAGTGGCAAGTAATGTTTATAGATTATCGTTATATTGGTACTTTGATTTAAGACCATTTTAGGTTTAATGTTTAATTGAATATGAGGATAAATAAAATGGGTGTATTAAATATATATAAATCCTTGTACAACATTTCGGGTAAAGTGTTCTAATCTATTATCATTTAATGTTTTAAAATTCATTGTTATTCTACTTGAAAAATGTTTTTATATCGTTACTTAGAATAATTATGAAGGGAGATAATCCAATTATGTTGTGAAGTACTGCTAGTTAATTCTGTTTGAAACTGGGTCGATTTTTATTTCCTATAACGGTTAAAGGGAGGTATTTCAGGCCGTTTCATGTTTTCGGTTCATTGATTACTAGAAGGCGTCTATGATTTAATAATTAATTTAATCAGATAGGTCCAGAACGTGCTACGATGGCTTATTTAACAAATTAAGTATATAAATTATGTTTTTAATCTTAAAGAATTGGCTTATTACCACAGGGGTTTTACCCGCATCTGTTATTAATCACTTATGCTGCTCATGTCATATAATTCATGTGTTGTATTCTTGGGTGTCTAAATAAATAAAATGTTATATATCCTCTAATTATTATTCTGAGAGCAAAACCACCCATGGCTACAAGTGTGTTTCACTCCAATGGGAAGATGTCTACTGCATTTATGGGTAAAAAAAACATTTAGAACAGGGAGTGAAGTAGGTGAATAAGTAAGTCAGCATGGCTTCTACCAACTTAAGGTGTCAGATGACAAAATCCATTGAATTAATATTTAAATAAATTTACAGCTCCCAAATTGGTAATTTAATTTTTAATAATAACTAGTTTAATTGCTAAGTTGTTTTATTGATTTGAAGAGGGTATTACTTATTTCACCGCCAATACTGCTACGACTGAATACAAGAATGCTCGCCATTATGGAGAAAAAAATCCCATTCTTAGATGAGCTATATACTTTATTTATATTTCTTACCCAGTTAAGAAGAGAGGAAGCTATATTCGCATGTTAGATTTGGATCCTTCATTTAAATTGTAACAATTCTAGCTATTTAATTCTACATTAAGATTTTATCCTAGCATCCGATGATCTTTATTGTTGTAAAAAAGTTATACCTCAGTTACATTTAAGGCGTGATAGCAGAAATATATTTCTATGAACGCATCCCTGTATGGCATCAAGTCTTTTATTCAAAATTTCCTCTTTAGAATTCACAATGTAGAAGGCTTCCAATAAACATAGATTGCACCTTTTTGATTTCCCAGGGCCATACTTCCTCCCCTATCCACTACTGACCATTTTAATTCAAAATCTTAATTATTTCTATTAAGTTCCCTAATCTAATCACCTAATGCAGTGGTATTTTTCTTTTTGTTTTTATTTCTAATGCTTATTTTTGTACCCACCCCCCTCCTGTCGTTTACGCCATCTCTATTAGTTTCTATCACAGGTTTCTTGTTTTGAAGTCTTGATTTTGCCTACAAAGTATATTAATGCTCAATTATGAAATGTGATAATTTTGTAGCTTACTCCTTAAGTCAACCATTTTTGGCTTAAAACCCATAGGTATATGAAAATTTACTGAATTTCACGAACTCACTATATTAGATATAAGTCTCTCTCTTTCTCTCTCTCTCTCTCTCTCTCTCTCTCTCTCTATATATATATATATATATATATATATATATATATATATATACATACATATATATGTATATATATATATATATATATATATATATATATAATAAGGACCAGTATCCAGTTTCCTCTCTTACTTTCCCTCAGCATATATATCATTATAGAGTAAGTGTTCTGTCAATTTTTATATATTATAAAGTTACAATATAAAAAATATATTCATATGACTTGAGTGCATCAGTTTGAATCGAAACTGAAACCAAAACATATGAAATATATATATATATATATATATATATATATATAACTACTAAATTTACTCACATAAAATTAGTATACGAAAGTATAAATTTATGCGTAAACTTTAAGTATTTACTTCAAAAGTGCCCAATACGTAGGTAGAGCTAGTTAGTAAGTTATAAAATATATATGGTGATTAAGCTACACTGAATATTCCGCATTTCATCCACTCTAGGACTCTTCAGGCTTATGCGCATAAGCCTGAAGAGTCCTAGAGTGGATGAAATGCGGAATATTCAGTGTAGCTGAATCGCCATATATATTTTATAACTTACTATATATATATATATATATATACATATATATATATGTATAAGTTAAGTTCCTTCAGCTATAATCAAAACTGAAACCAAAATTTATGAAGAATTCTTGGTAAAATTATTTATTACAAAAAATGGATATCCATAACAGTTAAACTACAGTAAACGTGACACACAAAATACATGCCACACATGCTATCCTATCAATATATAGATACTAACAAGAACGGCTTTTTATATGTCAAATTATTGTTAGTTGATAGGGTATGGCATAAAGTTCTACTCAAAAATATCCCCAGCTACGGTATAGCTGAAAATGTCTTTACGGTTATTAAATCATTTCTTTCTGATATGTTCATAAGAGTAGTGGTTGATGCACAGATATCAGAAGCTCACAGTATTAATGCTGGAGTCCCTCAGGGGTTCTGAGCCCAACCCTCTTCCTGATCTATATCAATGATCTTCCAAATCACATCCTAAGATCATTTGTAGACATTTATGCTGACGACACTACCATCTATGGCAACACTTCAAAGGCCATAAATGACCGAGCTCTCTCTCTGATCTTGATCACGTGGTGCAATGGGGATAGAAGTGGTTGGTTGATTTTAATGCATCTAAGACCAAGCTTCTATCTTTCCATCATCAATGCTCTGATCCTCGTCTGGCATCAATCGAAATGAATGGCTCTTGTCTTGGGGAGGCTCCATGTTTTCACAAACTTCTAGGTCTGAACTTTACTCTTGACCTGAAATGGAACACATACATCAAATCTGTTGCCAGGGCTGCTGGGTAAATGGTGGGATCATTCTATCGCTCCAGTAGATATCTCACTGCTGATGCAATTCTCTACCTGTATAAGAGCCAAGTACGTCCAAGGATGGAATAATGTTTCCACATTTGGACAAGAGTTGCCAGAGACAGTTTATCCGACCTTGACAGAGTTCAAAATAGATTTTATTGTGGAGGATGCCCTTTTCTCTTCCCTGCAACCTCTTTTTATACAGAAGAGATGTTGCGAGCCTGTCTCTGCTTTATCGTTATTTCCATGGCAAGTGCTCACCTGAGCTCCAATCTATGGTTCCCCTGTCCTGAGTTTCATAAAAAACCCTCGTCTAGCTGAAACCACTATTAATAATTCTCCCCAACTCTTTATATTTGCCTAAACCTAAATGTAGATTTTATGAAAAAAGTTTCTTTCTGAGAACTGCACGCCTGTTCCGTTTTCCTGCTTTTCAATTACAATATGGTTGTCTTCATGTCCAATGTGAACAAATTCTTGATGAGCCATCCTCTTAAGTAATCCAATTTGTTAAATTTCCACTACTAAAGATGACTACATGTTCTCCTTGACCACTGTACACTTATTAACCCTTATCCTCGAGTGACCTCCGGATCTTGATAAGTGGTGACTCCTTTGTAAAAAAATTTTTTTTCAAATAAATAACTACTACTAACATAAAAACATTTAATATAAACACAAGTAGAGAAAATGTTATGATGAGCGATGCACATGTGTTTTTGTGACCCTGGATCTACTTTGCATCTGTTAATCTTCAGTGTTAATTCCCCCTCCCCCAACAAAAATTCCTGAAATTTTCTGCAGTGCTGGGAAATTCCCTTCCGGTTGAAAAACACTGGTCTAGCAAAAATATATGATTATACGAAATGTGAGTCAAGCAACGTTTATTTCACTAATTTTCCAAAATTCTTTACTATTGGGATTCCGATTTTTACTTGCCTCCCCAAGGAGGGCCGAGTAAGACACAAAAACGGTTATTAATGTGGAGAAAATTCAGCTCCTCAAAAAGGGGCACTCTTGGATTGAAACTAAAATACTTCAGTCTAGAAGTATTTCGTTGTCACAGCCCTTAGTCAAAAGACTTATCTTTGACGTTATTTATCTTCTCACAGAGAGATGATGTGACACAAGGATCAGAAAGTGAGATTTGAAAAGCCAATAAAAAGAGCATTTTAGCTTGCAAAAATACCTGAGCAGCCACATCGGTATTCCCTGGAAGAGGCATCTAAGGCGATTAGGCATAAACAAGTCCCTTCTAAAAATGTGGAATAACTGCATAGGACCAAAGACATACCACACTCAACAGAGGACAAGGCATGTCTACAATGACCTGGACTCTGTTTGTTTTGGTACCAATGGAAAAAACCCATGGTTGATGGTTTATTCTTAAAAAAAATCCATGGTTGATGGTTTATTCTTAAAAAAAACCCATGGTTGATGGTTTATTCTTAAAAAAAACCCATGGTTGATGGTTTATTCTTAAAAAAAACCCATGGTTGATGGTTTATTCTTAAAAAAAACCCATGGTTGATGGTTTATTTTAAAAAAAAACCCAGTTTGATCGTTCTAATTTAACGTAGTTGCAATAAACTCTACAAGTGAACAATCGCTTCCTAAGTTTCTGTCTATTGCTCTCATCCTCTCTCAATATATGTTATTTGATCCCTGATCTTATTTTGTGCAGTGTCGATCACCTTCGTTTTCTTTTTTGTTTCACTTTACTTCAGTCGAAGTTCTCAGAAATCAAGGTACTCCCTTCCTGGAGCTAGCAATTGATCTCTTTACGAAATACATAAATATTCGAATGTTCCATTAAAGTTCTTTATCTCTCAAACACTGAGTTAGTAAAGAAATCGAGAACATATTTTCCTCTCTCAAATTGATCATTTGAATATGTCATAGGGTATCTTTCTTGTGGTTTCTTGGTTTTACCGAATTCCAGGACAAGAATTCATCTAGTCTAGTAGAGTATCTGGTTTTGTACTATTACTTGAGGTAATATCACTTGGAGAAGGGGCACCATTCATTGTAAAAGCCAGCTTTGGTTAACCAAAGCGAGGAGATATTGTTTAGACCGAGAATACTATGTTATTTTGAATATTTGGTCAAGGTTTACTTGTAGGAAAAAGTATCCCCATGCCAGGTTGTACTGACAAACCCCTGTACAGAGAGACCTTATACACTCGATGATAGTGTCTAGTAGACATTCAAGTTCTCTACAATAGACATTTAAGTTCTCATGTCATTAAGTTTATCAAAATGCAATGTGTTGTATATTATTATTACCATTTTTTAAAAATCTTTTGAGATGATTAATTTGTATATTTATTTGTCGACTTTTATCCTCATCCGCAAAGTTGCTGTTGTTTCACCACGTTTCGGCCGACTATTGCTCTGGCCTTCTTCAGGCGGCAACCCCTATGCTGTCATGGTTAACCACCTGAAGAAAGTCAGAGGAATAGTTGGTCGAAACGTGGTGAAAGAACAGGAATTATGAGGACGAGCAATACGGGTCCACAAAAAAAAAAAAAAAAAATAAATACTTATGTTTTGGTTAGTAATTTTCTTTATCCTTGCACAAAACACCAACTCTTTTTTTTTTTGCAAAGTAGGTGATTTTCATTGCACTTTGATAATTATCTTTTAAGCTGCGTAAATATTATTCAACCTTTTATGCCAAGATTTGTTTTTTATTTTGTCTAGTTTACTTTGTTTTATTATGTTTCATTGCAGCATTGGTTATTGGGTAATAATGGCTTTACTCGGTGACAGATGAGTAGAAGAAAAAAAATCATCATCAGGTGATCAATCAGAAAATATAAACTATGTTAATGGAGATCAAAATTTTTTTTTTTCTTCGAATCAATATTATTCTTGATCATTTGAAATTTGTAATTATGATCTGCAGTTCCACAAGCAATTTGTAAGCCTTTTAATTAAACAGTGTTGCATTTGAAATAGCATTTCCAAATGGAGACACACTCGTCGTTTTGTCTCACTGCCGTAAGAGGAAAAGTATCTATATATTAATTTCGAAGTATTTTAAACGTACATACGTACGTACGAATGTCACGGTTTCCAGATTATAAATTATTCAATCGGGAGATTCTATTTATTATAAAGGAGGATAGAAGCTGATAAAATACTATGAACATTAAATTAACTTATCTATATACTAAATTAACGTTCTTAGTATGTTTCACCTTCTAACACCCTTTTTTATAAATTAGATCCCCCCCCCCATCACTGAAGACACAATGTAAAAAATAAAAAAAAAAAATAAAATAAATGATGTCGCTTTTGGGCCTTACGTGAAATTAAAATATACCTTCTTAGTGTTTTGGCTAGAATTCAAGAGTAGTATCTGTTCAATCTAAAGCTGATATAATGCTATTTCCGTTCGCGCCTGGCGTCTATACAATCGAAATATGTTACAGACTCATATAAGCATACTGATATTGTATATCCCCCCTCTTTGGTTTTCATATATAAAGTAAATTTCACAGTGTATAAGGATTATTTGATACTGGAAATATTTATAACGTACCCTATTTCCAAAAGAAGGGCGATACAAGATATAATATATATTTGCTGTTATTTCAGATCATTTGAAACCATACCAGCAAGTTTTCGTCTCCTCTCCATCAAAGCCATAGGTCTTGGGGATATATGGTGCCCGGAACACTCGTCCCCGGAAAACCCGTACCCGGAAAACTCGTACAACTCCCCCCTTTTTGTTGCTTGCTAGGTAGGAAAACTGGTCCCTTATTGAATAAATATCGATTGAAAACACATTTTATTACCGTTCTTGAAGGAGATATTATTTTTAAAAGAGACTATGTACCCCATAATATTTTTAACTCTTGCTTTAAAAAAATAAACTTCATCACGGAGTCAAGACACGAAAAACGAAACCAAATATTTATTTTAAAAAATACTCTAGTTTTAACACTTTTTGTGTCATTACGAAACAAAAATAAAAGAAAGAAAACACGTATTATCAAAGAAAGCAATTATTTTATTTAGAAGAATTAATTCAGTTTAAATAATTCTTGTGTTATTACAAAACATTAAACAACAAAAAAGAAAACACGGTCTTATGTAATTTTGGTAGCGCGCTGAAATACTAACGTTATTATTTCGAAAGCCATTCTTAACATGGGGAGAGAAGGGTATAGTTTATAAGTCATTTCGGGGGTATTTGTGCAGTATGCAGACGGTGGCGATAACTCCAATTTCTTCTTGGTCAAATAACGCGCCAAATAAGTAACAAACAAGATTTTTTTTCCAAACAGAAAACTATTGGAAACCAAATCATTTATTGTATAAAAATGTATCAATATATGATTGTAAAAACATTTATTGTATAAAAACGTATCAATATATAATTATAAAAACATTTATTGTATAAAAACGTATCAATATATAATTGTAAAAACATTTATTGTATAAAAATGTATCAATATATAATTGTAAAAACATTTATTTAAAAGTCGTGCGTAAAGAAATATAATTTATTAAAACAATTTTGTAATAAAAATAACATTAGATTTTTATATAGTTAAATAGCTTCTTTTTGTTTTTCGAACAAATAAATAATTAAATGAAACATCTTAATGAATGAAAGCAACTTTGAAGGATCAACAAAAAAATTAATAATTTAAATGTTTTTTGGCAGAGACGCGCCACATGGCGACATTTTAGTGAAACGCATCTAGAAAAGATGGCCGCCGTGCGTATACTGCAGAAGTGTTGTTTCGTGACAAAAATATGTGTTAAAACTAAATTAATTTTTAGGTAATTCACGGGGAAAATAGTGTTTTTATTTAATGATTGCTCCCTCAAAGCGTTTTCTTTCACTTTCCTCGTGACTTTATTTTTAATCGTGCGTGTATTTATTTTATTTCATTGAATTTTTTGTCTTGTGTGAATTTGATTCATATTTTTATTTAGTGCTTGCTTATATTTTATTTTTATTTCATTTTATTTTAATTTTTTTATTATTTTCTCCACTAAATATTATTTTTTGTTAAATTATTTTTTTCATACATATTCAAATAATGCTTTTGTCCCCCCTTTTTTGGGCGCTTTGGGGGAGAAATCATTAGATAAAAACGCCGTTTATACAGGGTCCACGTTTCCCCTGAAGTACCAATTTTTCTAAATAAAATATTTATTTTATTATTTGATAATGCAAAAAGTGTTTTCTTTTTGTTTATTTGTTTGTTTCGTAATAACACAAGAAATGTTAAAAACTAAAGTATATTTTTAACAAATATGTGGTTTCGTTTTTCGTGTCTTCCGTTCAGTTTCATTGCATAATAAACCGTATCCACTTCTGGTAGCTTGATTTTTTTTCCCGAGCAGTGATCTTAAAAATATACAAATTTATTTTCTTTTTGAGGGGGTGGGGGCTCGTTTTAAAACTATATCTACCTCAGTATTTTCTTTAATTTTCGGACATTCTTTGTTCCAAATTATTTACTACGTAATGTCAAGTGCGACATTACTTGTTATTTCTTTTTAACTAAATAAACTCTTTAAAATAAGTTTAAACACCAAAAACTTACAAAGCTAGGTAGAAAACGAAAACTTAATTTAATAACTTAAAACAATTTAATTTGTTTTAAACAGTAAACAAGTAAAAATATTTAAAAAATATAATGGGATGTGCATTATTACCTAAAAATATATAAATTTTTTTTTTTTTTTTTTTTGGAGAGGGAGGGAGATCGTTTTAAAACTATATATCTACCTCAGTATTTTCTTTAATTTTCTATTTTTGAGCAATTATCGAGACTCCTAAGACATGATGCGCCTATGTCGAAAATTTTTGTTGATAAGTAACACTCGACATTACTTTTTTTTAAAAACTAAATAAACTCTTTAAAATAAGTTGAAACACCAAAAACTTTCAAAGCTAGGTAGAAATCGAAAACTTAATAAATTTATTTTTTTCAAACAACGGTAAACAAGTAAAAATAATTTTTAAAAATATTATGGGGCGTGTATTCTCTTTTAAAGACGAATTTAGGAAAACTCGTGCCCGGAAAACTCATCTCCGGAAAACTCGACCCCTTTTACTAGGTAGGAAAACTGGTCCATTATTGAATAAATATCGATGGAAAGCACATTTTATGACGGTTCTTGAAGAAGATATTGTTTTTAAAGATGCCCGGAAAACTCATACCCGGAAAACTCGTACCCGAAAAACTCCCCCCCTTTTTGCTAGGTAGGAAAACTGGTCCCTTATTGATAAATATCGATTGAAAACATATTTTATGACCGTTCTTAAAGAAGAAATTGTCTTTAAACTCGTCTCCGGAAAACCCGTTCCTGGAAAACTCGTACCCGGAAAAATCCCCCCTTTTTGCTAGGTAGGAAAACTGGTCCCTTATTGAATAAATATCGGTTGAAAACACATTTTATTACCGTTCTTGAAGGAGGTGCACGCCCATAATATTTAAAAAAATTATTTTTAACTCTTGCTTAAAAAAAATAAACTTGATCACGGAGTTAAGATACGAAAAACGAAACCAAATATTTATTAAAAATATACTCTAGTTTTAGTACTTTTTGTGCCATTACGAAACAAAAATAAAGAAAGAAAACACGTATTATCAAAGGAAGCAATTATTTTATTTAGAAAAATTAATTTAGTTTAAATAATTCTTGTGTTATTACAAAACAACAAAAAAGAAAACACGGTCTTATATAATGGGGAGGGGAGGTTATCGTTTAAAAGTCATTTCGGGTGCCCTTGTGCAGTACTTAAAAAATATACAATTTTTTTTTCTTTTGGAGGTGGGGGAGGCTCGTTTTAAACCTATATCTACCTCAGTATTTTCTTTAATTTTCGGACATTTTTTTTGTTCAAAATTATTCACTAAGTAATGTCGGGTGCGACATTACTTGCTATTTCTTTTTAACTAAATAAACTCTTTAAAATAAGTTTAAACACCAAAAACTTACAAAGCTAGGTAGAAAACGAAAACTTAGAAAAATCAATTTAATTTCTTTAAAACAATAAACATGTAAAAATATTTTTTTAAATATTATGGGATGTGCATTATTACCTAAAAATATACAAATTTATTTTCTTTTGGAGGTGGGGCTCGTTTTAAAACTATATCTACCTTAATATTTTCTTTAATTTTCTATTTTTGAGCAATTATCCTTCTAAGACGTGATCCTCTTATGTCGGACATTTTTTGTTCTTAAGTAACACTCGATATTATTTTTTTAAAACTAAATAAACTCTTTAAAATAAGTTGAGAGACCAAACACTTTCAAAGCTAGGTAGAAGACGAGAACTTAAAAAAATTAATTTAATTTTTTTAAAACAACAGTAAACAAGTAAAACTATTTTAAAAATATTATGGGATGTGTATTCTCTTTTAAAGACAATATCTTCAAAAACGGTCATAAAATGTGTTTTCAATCGATATTTATTCAATAAGGGACCAGTTTTCCTACTTAGCAAAAGGGGATGAGTTTTCCGGGGTCGAGTTTTCCTAAATTCATATATATATATATATATATATATATAAGTATTTATTATAATAATTAAATACCTACAGACACAAGTGTTTCATCCTTTCGGGAATCTTCAGTGCAAAGGGTCACGATTAACACCAGTCGATAGATTCGGACCCGGCAACACGAGCCATCTCTGACTCGATTAACACCATTAACCGCGAGAAATAACGTTGAATTTAAACATTTTATTTTTTAAATGTCCCTTACGTCAGTCACGGCGATCTGATTGTTATACGATGATCTATGCATAATATGTGTGTTATATTTTTTAGGTTTTTAAAGAAATGGATTCCAGCAGAGTTCTATAGTATAAGGAAAACTTACAAAAAGAGCGTACCATTTATATTTTTATTTTCAGAAAGTATAAAGGAGATAAGTCATTCGTACAATCGATTTCAAACCTGATAAAAGGTATCGTTTTAGATCCCCATATCAAGCTCTCTTCAACTCACCTCTCTCTCTATATATATATACACCTATATATACACATAGATACACACACATATATATACATATATGTATATACATATATGTATATAGATATATATATGTATACATATATATATGTATACATATACATATGTGCATATATATATGTATACATATATATATGTATACATATATATATGCATATATATATATGTATACATATATATGTATACATATATATATGTGTACACATATATATATGTATACACATATATATATATGTACACATATATATATGTGTATACATATATATGTATACATATATATGTATACATATATATATGTATACATATATATATGTATACATATATATATGTGTACACATATATATATGTGTACATATATATATATGTGTACATATATATATGCGTATACATATATATATGTATACATATATATATATGTATACATATATATATATATGTATGCATATGTATATATGTATGCATATGTATATATGTATGCATATGTATATATGTATACACATATATATATGTATACACATATATATGTATATGTATACATATATATATGTATACATATATATATGTATACATATATATATGTATACATATATATATGTATACATATATATATATGTATACATATATATATGTATACATATATATATATGTATACATATATATATGTATACATATATATATATGTATACATATATATATGTATACATATATATATGTATACATATATATATGTATACATATATATATATGTATACATATATGTATGTATACATATATATATGTATACATATATATATATGTATACATATATATATATGTATACATATATATATGTATACATATATATATGTATACATATATATATGTATACATATATATATGTATACATATATATATATGTATGCATATATATATATGTATGCATATATATATATGCATACATATATATATGTATACACACATATATATATGCATACATATATATATGCATACACATATATATATATGTATACATATATATATACATGTATACATATATATATATGTATACATGTATATATATGTATACATATATATATATGCATACATATATATATATGCATACATATATATATGCATACATATATATATATGCATACATATATATATATGTATAGATATATATATACATGTATAGATATATATATATATGTATAGATATATATATACATGTATACATATATATATACATGTATACATATATATATACATGTATACATATATATATATAAATGTATACATATATATATATATATACATATGTATATATACATATATACATATGTATATATACATATATATATACATATATATACATATGTATATATATATACATATGTATATATATATATACATATGTATATATATGTACATATGTATATATACATATATATATATACATATGTATATATACATATATATACATATATATACATATATATGTATACATATGTATACATATATATATGTATACATATATATATGTATACATATTTATACATATATATATGTATACATATTTATACATATATATATGTATACATATTTATAAATATATGTATGTATACATATATATATATACATATGTATACATATATGTATACATATGTATACATATATATATACATATGTATACATATATATATATACATATGTATACATATATATATACATGTGTACATATATATACATATATATACATACACATATATATATATTGATATATATATACACACATATATATATATATATTTGTGTGTAAAACTTTTCTAAATATTTAAGTCTTTTTGATTAATGAAAATCAAATTTTTATTTGTTTTGATGGAAAATGTCTAATTTTTCATTGCAACAAAAGTTTCAATAAAAAAGTTTTATTTTTTTATTATTCTAAGAAAAATTCTTTAAAAGGAAACAACCAGAAAAATGTTGCATTTTTTCCTAATAATGAAAACATCGTTTAGTGAGAGCTGCTTGTTGATTAGATAATGGTGTCGACCCTTTTCCGGCGGGGTTTTTTTTTTCGACATTACTGTACACTGTCGGGAGATGCCGATGCGATTTTCGGCCAAGTTGCGGATCAGGACAAAAAATTTTCCGATATTCACTTTTGTGATTTGCCGTTTCGTGTATTTATCCACATAGTCTGCATTTACTTATTTCCTAAGTTTTTATTATTATTATTTGTAGTTGTAGTAGTATTTCATCATTATTATTATTATTATTATTAATAATAATATTATTATATGTTGTTGTTGCTGTTCTTATTGTTGTTTTAGTAGCCGTTGTCATAGTAATGGTTGTGGTTGGTTCATTCCTCCTCGTTTGAAGACGCAAAACGAATGTAATTATTGTTTTCTATTTTGGTTTTCACAAGCAATCAGCGAAAAGTTCCTTTAAAATGCGGCACGCATTGATCATTATTGGAATGGTTCTGTTTTCCTGCATTCCAGATATATTTTAATGAGGATGTTTATATGTTGTTATTATTAGAGTCTACTGAAGAGTTGCACTTCATATTCCAAAATATCTTAGACATGTGTAAACAATTTAATTGACTGAGAGACTTCAGTTTATTCTTCCTGCAAAAATAAAATAAAACAAGCGGACATTTTCTTTGTTTGTCTGACCTAATTATCATGCAACTGTCTGGGTTCGTTCGTCGAAACTTTTATTGGATAGCGAAGGGGAGGGAGACGAAGGAGGGTACCCTAAAAGGAAAGGTTGGGGCTCAAAAGTGAACGTCAAGAAATCGCATCACTACGGTCGGGCAGTGAAATAAGATCATTTTTATGGAAGGACGACAACGCATGGGTTGCAGTTATAGGAGTCATGATATGAGCTCCATTTTTTTATTCTTCTGAAAACCCCGCCTAAACGGAAGTGGTTCTATAGTTAGAACTCAGTTCCTTAGAGAGTTCGCTAAGGGGAGGTAACTGTTCATACTATCACAGGCAGCAGTTCTACTTATTCTTAGTCTGCCGACACTGACGAGAACAGACAATGATATCTTTCTCTCCAATTCACTCCTTATGAGTCTCTATCAGTTTCTCGTATACATGCATTTGATATCTTCTCCTATTAAATAAGTTCTTTAAACTAAACTGGTGTCGACGTGATTCTAAATCAACAAATGAGGAACATGAGCCAACAGCAAAGCATTGATGAAATCTGGGTTTGTTAATGTACTCCTTCTTTAAAACCCACTTCAAAAACAACAACAAGCAAGAGCAGGTCACTCACAACAGACCTTCCTTCTTCTCAGACGAGCGGAGATAACTCAGCTGTATAAACTCAGAGATTAACAACAATAACAACAACAACAAAGAGGAGTTTTCTAAATTTTTGAGATGAGGATTGGTTATTCGTATTATTTGGATTTATCGAACTACTGTCCTCATCTTGAGTGTGATTTTCAAAACGTTTCGGTCGATGTAACCTCCGCAAGGACCCGTGGTGCAATGGTTAGAGTACTTGGAAAAATAAATTGTAAAAAGTGATATTCTCCTAATTACGAATTATTTAGGACCTCTATCCAATCATGGCTAATGGAACATGAGCATGTAAGTCCGACAAGATACACCTAAGAAGGTCGGAGGTTACATCGACTGAAACGTTGTAAAAATCTCACTCAAGATAAAAACAATAGTCCAAATGAATCCAAATAATACGAACAAAGAAGAGATCACTCCAAACAGACTTTCTCTCATCTATAGACAAGGGGAGATAAATCAATAGTCTTAACTCAAAGATTAACATACATTGCTATACACACATTTGAGCAGGCACATTGAAGCAAACGAATGCGTGCACACACATATGCACACAAAGTTCCCCTTCTCTCTAATATAATGCATCACCTAATATCATTTAAACTTAAATAATAAACTAAGAACATTAAGGAAATATTTTATTTCTTTATTTTATTCATGAGTATCGGTCTTTTTACTAACCCAGAACTATATCTAAGATGCACAGGCGTATTATGTTATACACCTGCGACGGTAAGCAATATTCAATATTTTGCTAATGTTTCTCTTTTATAATCTTTTGCTTATCATCTATAATATAAATCTCACCTGTCTGTTTAAATATATGTATGTATGTATCGCAAAAACTTTCAACCGAGGATTTTCACGAAATCGGTATCATTTTGAAGCTTGACCCTTCGGACGACAAATATCGAAAAACTGGCCAAGAACATTAATTCTTTCACCCTCAACTGGGCACTTTTCTGCAGGGAGGGGTTAAACACGCATTCGCAAAAAAAATGTTCTTTCTTAAATTAGTTTAAATATAAAAAAACGACCTAATTTCGCTCACCCGAACATAGACCAGTCGTTATAGTGGCAGCGTAGTTATCTTTATTGCACGTTTGTGCCAAGATATCAGATATATATTTTTTTGAAGTTTTGATATTGAAACAGGGTTATTTGTGCCATTTTGTCGTTCGTTTTTTTTATTTTTCCATCACGTTCGCTGTTTTTTGTTTTTTTTCCGTTTTTATAAAAGAAGTTTTAACATTTAAACAGGGTTATTTATGCCATTTCTTTTATTTTGCATCACGTTCGCTGTTTTTTTTTCAGATTAAAAAAAGTTATAACATTTAAACAGGTTATTACGTTCGCTTATTCTTTATTTTCCATTTTGTCTTGATTTACACCCCCTCACCCACACATACAAACACCCCACCACACATGGGAAACGCCGGGTACCCCCGCTAGTAATAAATAGAAATCAGAGATGTTTTAGGGCACGTGAACAGTAGTTACCTCATTTTTTTTGTGACGTCGTATTCTTTGCAAGTAAGAAACAAAACCGATTAACATATGTTGCAGACATGTAAAATATGTAAATTCTATGAAAGGTTTTTTTTTTTTTTTAATTTTGCTTTTGCATAATGTACCGCCACAGTTCTTCCATAACTAGTGCCTAAATGTATTTACCAATTTTAATTCGCTTAACTTTCGCAGATCAAATGAATCATTACAGGGGCTTACACTTAATTTCTATATGAAATACATAGACATCTGTGTATTTATAAAAATATTCCTTACTCTTTGAAGTACAGAAAACAAATAACTTGCAAATGTGGAGTGTCAGATTCGAAATCGTAGTGTTAACTCTTTCTGGGTTTTGAGCCAAGTTGACATGATCCACTTTGCTCTAGACTTTGACATACTTTCCTTTATTCTTACGTATTAACGGTGACTACTAAATGTAAGTTTAACTCGTTCTTTCAATCTTGTGACAAATCTAGCATCTTAAACATAGCGCAACATATTTAGAATCATTCATGCTACTTGGGTCTGTTGATGCCATGAAACAAAATACTGCTTTTACTCAACGGTCTTTTTTTTAAATATTCTTTTACTCTTTTTCCCCCCCAAACAAGCATATGCCACTGAAGAAGGGAGGAAATTCTAAAATCTAGCAATCCAGAAGAAGAAACTGCTAAAGTTGAAGGCTTTCCAGCATCTAGGGACTTCAAGATTGAAAAGATGGGATTTTACTGCTTATTAATTTGGAGTATGTACATCGAAGGAAATTTAGGCTTGATCTCTTTCTGGTTTGAACTTTGAGCTAGGTGAATGTATTTCACTTTGATCTAAGATTTGACATAGATTTCACTACTCCTATGCATTTCTGCATCAAATATTCATTCTGTAAATTTATGACGATGATTATTAAAGGATATTTCTTTAAATTTTCGTTTTACTCTTTTTCTCCCCAAGCATATGTCACTTGAAACCTAAGCAACTACTATTTGGGATCGTGTCTTACAAGAGACTGTGGGGAGTTGAAAGTTAATACAGTTAGCGAAGCATGAAAACAGGGAATTCCAAAGTCTAGCAGTCTGAGGGAAGAAACTACTAGAGTAGAAGGCTTTCTGGAATCTAGGGATATCAACAGTGAAGAGGTGGAATTTTGCTGCTTGTCGAGTTAGTCTGGCGTATGTATGTCAAAGGGGCATAACTGTTATGAGTTCATCAGAGCACATTCCAGGATCTTAAACTTAATGAAACATAATTGGAATTATGCCACTTGGTTCTGCTGATGCCATGAAAGAAAATCCTCCTTTTACTAAAAGATCTAATTTCTGGCTTTCTCGTATATTCAAATCTCCTGAATAACTGGTAACTCAAACTCTGGCAAACTGTTATTGATATGGACTCAAATAATACCCTCATTCATTGTGCACATCAGAACGTGTGGGGAAAAGAGGTCACTGGTCAAAAGTTTACCAAACAAAGGACAAAAGCAATACTCCTTTTACTAAAAGATTTTATTTCTGGCTGTCTTGTATATTAAAAACTCTCGAATAACCGGTAACTCAGACTCTGGTAAACTGTTTATATATCAAATAAGACACCGATTCGTCATGCCCATCAGAACATGTGGGGAAAAGGGGCCACTAGTCAAGAGTTTACCAAACCAAGGGTAAAATAAAGGTCACTGCCCTGCATGTATTTTCATTTGCATCATTTAGTTCCATCTGAAAAACAATCATAAATTACCCAAAATGTAGTATCTGCTCCCCTGTATACTTTTCTTTGCTCTTTTGAAGGGATCCGCCACCGGGCTTTCAGACTAGGTTCAAGGCGTTTTACTTTTACTAATCTTTGTTAGCAAGGACCAGACTCCCTCTTTTGGGGAGTTAGTACCTCCAGGACCAACTTTACATTGTGGGAGCTTGGAGCCGAAAACCGATCCCTTCTTTAGAGGTCTGGACTTTTGGGACGAGCACCAGTAGTTGGTAGTTGCAACCTGTTTTGTTCTCTTTCGGTTTTGGTTTTTTTCTTTGTTTTTGCCTCACCTTTCGAGGCAGGAATGGTCTACTTTCTCACCACTTAATTGCCTTAGCAACACTCTGACCTGCTAGGCCACAACTTTGTCATTCTTCGCTGCTTTCCCAGTGGATTGAGCAGACCGGGACCACTTTCTCGCTTCCTTGGGGTAGTTTGAGGAAAGGTTGTTTTTTGGGGTTTTTTCTTCGTTTCTGCTCCCCTCTCGGGGCAGAAATGTCTATCCCCTCGTTTCTTAATTGCGACGCTTCTTCCTTCTCTGCTCTCACAGACAGCTCAGAAAAGGCTATTGATGTCTCTATTTCATAGACGAACTGATGAAGATGTTTTTCTTGCTCCAACTGAGTAACCATAGTGATGTTACCTTATTCTTGAACATTATTAGATTTTGTTTTGTCGATGGAAAATTTAAAGAGACGTTATAACCAGTCTGTTAAGCTATCTATAACGAATAACCTCTGATGTGGTACAATACTTGATTACAATTAAAATAAATCAGACTGTTAATAATGATGCAGTACTTGATCACTTGATTTCTTGAAGTAAGATAATTATTTCAGTTTTATTCAGCAATACTTGGACTAAGATAACGTTTTCTGGACGTAGCCTGCATTGGATATATGCGGACTGACAACAGTTAACAGACCTTATCCATGGCTTTTTTTTTTCCAAATTTAACTTTAAATACAAGTCCGTAGCAGTTAAACAGAGGTTTGGCACAATGAGATGTAAACTAGCTTTATTTAGAATGTTTAGAAAAGGGTTAAAGGTTCTGTATGAGTATCTTGTGTAGGAGACGGGGAGTCTCGTCGTGGGCGATGAAGCGTTTCACTGAAGAACCACGGCAACACACAGCGAATCAACAAACAATGACAGCCACGGCGCGAAGGTAACTAACAAAGCTCAGCTGACTGCACGAATAGAAACGGAACCCAACGGTCACTGTACTGATCGCCACGAACGTCAGAACCCGACTGCCTCGCACCTCCAATGGACCGATTTTTATTCCTCAAGATGGCCTAGCTAATTTGCATCCCCGCGAGATCTCGCGCGATCCTGCGAGATTCCGTCTCTAATAAAAGCAGGCAGGCGCCATCTTGAAACTCTTTCGTCCGTTGCCCCGACCACAGGATCAGCCACCACCCCACACGCCAGGCACACACGGACCCTCTTGCGCCGAGGGCTACGGTTAGTCTCACAGGTTCGCACTCGCATTTGCCAAACTGAGAGTTGCTGGCTTCTGACATAAACTTTCAAAGGTTAAATTGAGATGTGAAACCAATAATAAAAATCCAAATTAACGAATTCCAGGTATAAACGTTATTACCTACTTACGTGTCAAAGGCAAGGTAAGTTACTTTTCCAGTTAAATGGATAAGTTTTGACGTTTTAACTTTAAAATATTTTTCTAAGAAATAAAAGTAGTGTTCGACACATTACTGTTACCAAATGCAAGATAAGTCACTATCAAATAAGAAAATAAGATACATGTAGAGAATTCTACCCATATATAAAAAAAAACAAGCGAAATTTTAACCGTTACAGGAAAAAGGATTGTACATAAACAAAAATCACGTAAAATCGTCGAGTAGTTTTATTTTAAATAATAGTCACCTCCCTGACAGGTCCTGAACTGCCATCCAAGCTTCAACCACTGTCCCATCGACGAAATGTTGCATCCCTCTGCCTGTTGTACAAATATTTTAATGGTGGATATTCTGACGAACTATAAGCCCTTGTCTCCCTTCGACGTTAATACCCCCGACAAGCTCGACAAGCAGACAAGTCCCACCCCTTCACAGTAGAGATGCCTAGATGTAAGAAGGCCTTCTACTCTAATAGTTTCTTTCCCAGAACTGCTAGACCTTCCGGGTTACTGCTTCCTCAACTGTACTGAGATGCAGAAGTTCAAATGTAATGTGAATAAACATCTTGCTGCTCTATTCCCTACATAGTATCCCTGCAACTACTGTCCCCGATAGTAGCCCCCTATACTGAAATGGCACTGTGCCTTGTTTGCAGTGAAAATGGAATGATTTTTTTTTAAATAACATACTTGTACAGAATTCTACCCATATGAAAAAAGACAGCTAAAGCTTACCGTGATGGAAAGAGAAGTTCATATAACAAAAAATCATGTAAAATCATTGAGTAATTTTATTTTTAAATCTATATATCTATAAAAGTGAAAATATCTGTGTGTGTGTGTGTGCCTCTCTGTGTACATTTCCCTACGCAATAACTCTGTCAATTTACAGTCTACAGACTCGAAATTTGATATACAGGGTACTGAGATTTGGGAATATCTTTGTAATCCGTTTTTGGCCAGAAATTTGTCTGTTAAGGGGTCAAAGTTCAACGATTTGACCTTTGATAACTCTATCAAACTCCTCCGACAATTTTGGGTCTAAACAGTAGAAATTTTAGATATAGATTCCTTGGACACGGATCTAACTTAATAACTTGATTTGAGCCCAAAACAATAAATGTTAAGGGGTCATAATAGGGGTCAAAGTTAAAACAAAAATGACCGCTTTTTTTTTTTTTTTGCTCAACATACACCTCTAAACACCCGGGCAACGGCGGGCTGAAATGCTAGTAAGAAATAAAATAATTGTACAAAATTCTACCTATATGAAAGCACAAAGAAAATCTTATCCGTGACGTAAAAAAGACCGTAAAACCAAAAACCACATAAAACATGGCAGTAGATTTGTTTTCAAATCAAATATAAATTACTTCCAAAATAATTTTAATAGTGCATTTGATTCCTCCTTAGTTTTATTTGTACGTTCAGTAAAGTTTTGGGGCCTCTTAATTTTTATTTTCCATTGATCGCTTGAAAAAAATAATTTCTCTTGTAGGAGAGAATAAAAACTTAGTTTTAGTAGTGATCTGGCTGCCTCCTTACTTCTATTTAGTGCTTTCAGTAGTGCTCTGGTAACTTACTGAGTTTTTTTTTTCAGTGTCCACTTAAAAAAATAATTTTTCTTCTAGGAGAGTGTGAGTAGAAACTTGGTTTTAGTAGTAATCTGGAGCCCTCACCCCTTAACTTTATCTATTGCTCCAACAAACAGCGTATTTATTTCTTTTAAAAAATTATATTCCAGCGATAAATTTCAAGTATAGAGTGTTATTTTACAATCATCCTGTATATATACTCGAAAGTTGAGATGATCAGATTGGCCTCAACTTTAAGCTTGCCGATTATAGCACCAAAACAGCATGCAAAATAAATAACAAGAAATCAATCTTTCTTATCATGTATTTATCCAACGTATCTGCGCAGGTAACTTCAGAAAAGAGAAATGCTGCAATTGAGGCTCTCTCTCTCTCTCTCTCTCTCTCTCTCTCTCTCTCTCTCTCTCTCTCTCTCTCTCTCTCTCTCTCGTGTGCAATTCGATAACAAGACTTTCTTAAACTACTTACGGTTGTACCAATGAATGTTTCATGTTAACGCAGCACGAAATCTGATCTCCGTTGTTGAAGACATAACACATACACAGAACTCTATTTTGCAGGCATAGAAGGGGGACGATTATAAAACGCCTTTTGATTTATACTAAAAAACAACTTTTAGCTGATTTCCGATTAAACCTTAGATAATAAAGACGAAATATTTAAATATCATCATATGAGTTAAGTTGATTGTATTGTCTTGGCATATCCGCTTTTATGCCTCATCTTCACATGCGTGAGAGAGAGTGAGAGAGAGTGTGTGTGTGTGTGTGTGTGTGTGTGTGTGGGTGCGTTGCTTGACTTACATCAAGAAGACAACGTTTTTGTCTATACAAACTCCTTAGAGGCCTATGGCTAATAAACTGGTACTGACTCTGAGGTGGTTGCAAAACCAAAAAGACCGACATATTTATGTAATCCAAACAAGCTTCACACCCATATCTATCTATCTATCTATCTATCTATCTATCTATCTATCTATTATATAAAAAGAAAATTGTCAGTGTGCGTGTGTGAGTTCGTTCCTTATGAACTCAGAAACGGCTGGGCCGATATTTTTAAAATTTCACACGAAGGTACTTGATGTGTCTGGGAGTATTCTTACGCAATGTATGTATGTATGTTTGTATGTATGCTTAAAACTTTTGACGGACGGAACAAAAATTCACAAACTTGGTCTCATATGAAAGCCCCACCATCTGGGCGACAAATAACGAAAAATTGGCCCAAAAGAACCATCAAAGAAGTGACATTCTAATATTAAACATTACATATTTTTAAATCGATTTATAACTGCCCCAAAAAATACGGGCGCCAGCTCTTCTACATAAAGTGTACACGGGGCCGTTTATTTTGGGTCAACTTGTATTTAAAACCCGCTGAGTCATGTCACGTGATCTTGACGTCAGCAAGCTGTAATGGCAGTCTGAATTTAAAAACATTTTTGTTATCGGTAAACTTTTTTTTAACCCTCACACAAGCTAAACTATCAACTTCTACGCTATGACAACGTTACCAAAGTTATTAGCACGTCAAAAATAGTTAGATACGATAGTTAAACGAAAAATAACAAGCCAAAAATGTGAAGTAAAAAAATACGCTTACAAAAAATATTAACAATCGAAGTTTTTACAAAAAAAAAAAACCCCAGCCAGACGCCATTTTCTTTTTTAGTAACACTCTTTAGAGTAAGGAAGACGAAGTGAGAAAGAAAGAGAGAGAGAGAGAGACATACACAAACGCAAACAGAGAGAGAGAGAGAGAGAGAGAAAGAGAGAGACAGACAGATAGAGAGAGATGTCTAGACAGGAAACGAAATACGTAATTTAATAAACGCTACACGCTGAATCATAAAAAATGTGAAGTAAAACAAAAAATAATACGCTTATCTATGTCCCCTGTTTCTCCTGCATTTTAGTATAAATACAGTGAAAAACGTTGTGTTCTCGGCTTTCGCGCTGCTCCCCCCTTCCCACCATTATCTGGGGGAAGTGAAAACTAAAAATAACGATCCCGCGATGACCTCATTTAGCGTCTTCCTGTCAATCAAACCTCTTTTAGCTTTATAAGCTTTAACTTAATACGCTAATCAATTATTCTCACTCGTGGTCGAGACCGTTAAGTGGTTGGCATTGGTTTCCGCGTCAAGGCTTCCGTGTTCAATCCCTCCTCCCGACCAAACGTTTTTTTTTTTATTACTTCGCTTATTCTTTAGTTTACCCCCCCCCATACACAGGTTTATTTATGCCATTTTTTTTCCGTTTTGGTTTTGGATTTTTTTTTTACATCGTCTTTTTTATAACATTTAAGCAGGATTATTAATTACCCCCCATACACACACCTACAAACAACCGGGCAACGCCAGGTACCCCCTAGTATATAATAAATACCACAGCCAAACATTGTCGCAGCCCACAAGAGCCATGACAGTCAACGAACCGGAAGTCTAAGACTACGTTTACCCCTCATTTGGGCTCATCAGTTAGACATATCCGAATTCAGGATTCGAAACGTGAGCATCTTGCATGCGAGGCAAGCACTCTGCCAACTGAACAGATATATGTGGCATAATCATGTGACACATCAGTTCTCATCAGATTACTGAAGAAGCAACGAAGAACTTGTCCAGTAGCAGATGGGTAACCATTTGGGAATCCTAGGTGCTGTACGTACCCTCTGTGTTCATTAAGATCTATGAGGAAAAAAAACTGATGCAAAACCTGAAGTCTACTGTTTGCTCTGTCTTGTGACAGCCATTGCACCAACTGAGTGTACCAAAAAATGTGAATGGTGCGATATTCACCATTATAAATAAACAAATCAGCTGTGTGGATTTCTGAACAACTTGATTGTTGTGACGGACATCATACTGAACAGGAGTATCCGTCATATATATAATTATAACTATGAATAATTATTCTAAATACCTACAGACACTAGTGTTTCATCCTTTTTGGAATAATCAGTGCACGAAGTTATGACTGCCGATGGTTGCGGGATTCGAACCATGCAACGAAGTCATCTCTGTCCCCATAAGTAAGGAACAAATCACAGAGTCACGGTTAACCATTATAAATAGTAATTGTACGCCAAGGATGGTTTATAACGAGTAAAATCTTTGTTTGTATCGATGAATAACGCATACAGAAATAGATCGATAAATTGAAATGCAAAATGTTTATATGTTCGAGATATTTCTATTACTTTTGCGCATACACAAATTCATTCATAGATTGAAGTGGTTTAATTTAAAATCTTTCTTATCTTTATGTCGATAACTCAAATGATAGAGAATGCAGCTGTCCCGTTAAATGTTTTGGTTTCGATTGTAGTTATGATTGCCGGTAGTCGTGGGATTCAAACAATCAAATATTTGGGATTCAAATAATTATATATATATATGATTCCATCACATATATAATTATAAATAATTATTTTAAATACCTACAGACACTAGTGTTTCATCCTTCTGGAATCATCAGTGGGGTTTGAGCCCAGCAACGAAGCCATCTCTGTCTCCATTAGCAAGGAACATACCACAACACCACTGTAAACCACAACGATATTTAAGTTAAATTAAACATTTATTAAGACATACACGTTATATAAGAACAGTCTGCAGTGATCAAGCAAATAAAATGTTGCGATCTCGAACGCAGGCCAAATGACCGACTTTTTCATTTCAACAGACAGTAATCAACTGTGAAAAAACTAACTTCTTAAAGGGACGAAAATAGCTATAAATAGAAATTATTATTTTTAATACCTAGAGGCACTAATGCCGCTGGTCGTAGAATTCGAACCCAGCAACGAAACCGTCTATGCCTCAAATAACAAGGAACAAAGAGATAGACTAAACAGAAATAAATCAGCCTTTTAAATATTTGTTCAACATTTATTTTCCTTGTGTAAGAGGTTGACCAATCAATATATAATGTTTCTTATAGTTTGGCATGATTATGATTTGGCGTTGCAAAGGTTAGACATTCATTGGAAAGTCTAAGATGCCTGCAAAAGATGTAGAAATGTCATATTTTGTGATGTGACTCTCTTGAACTTTAAAAGAACAAAAGAAAAAATGAAAACCGGAAAGATATCTCCCTTCATTAACGGTGAGCACACAATAGTGACCTCTTGAAAAGATAATCAAACAAAATGTTTATATAATATTGTACAGGGTGGAACGATAAAATTTTCGCCCTAGAAAAGATGACATAATTCCATTTCCCTTTGATGAAAACAGGTTTTCTTTTTTGTTGTTGTAAACCGTCTACTAATGAGCAAGTTGTGTACAAATCCTAAGAACGAAAGGAGCCTTCTATCATGTCTGAACGTGACACAATCTCCAACGAGCGAGATTAGAAATGCGCCGCTGTACAACTCCTGCCCTCTGTTATGATAACAGGACCATTGCCAGCACCATCAAAATGCAAATCGGGACGGTTTAAAATTTGGGGGCACAGCTCAACAGAGTTTCCAGCCACGTTTATAGCCTTTGGTATCGTTTCAAGTGAAGGCCACATCATGCCACCTCACATCTTCGAAGTTGGCTTGAACGTCAACACAAAAGTGTACCTGGTTGTGCTGAAGAGAGTGGTGATTCCCCTGGTGCAATCAAGTGGCCGCTGGCAGACCCTAGGTGTGGCAGCAGGACTCTGCCCTGGCCCACAAGTCGAAAGACATGCAGACTTGTCTTCCGAAGGAGTACTACGACTTTGTACCCTTCTCTCATTGTCCCCCCCCCCCGACCGTAACCCACTGTATTACTTTGTTTGGTCATATGTCGAGAACATCACCAACATCACCTACTACAACACCAAAACCTACCTGATCACCACCATCTGCCAAGTATTCACCGAGCTCCCACTGGGGCTTGTGGAAAAGGCATGCTCCCAGTTCTTGATCCCAGTAAAGCAACTGGCCCCAATAGCATTCCTATTATAGTGTTCAAACATTTTCAACCAGAACTAGCCCCCATACTTACAAAGTTGTTTAAACGTTGTCTTAAGGAGAAATGCTTTCTAACACCCTGGAAAACATCACCAGTCTGCCCTGTATTTAAAAATTCCGGCAATCAGTCATCTCCCTCTCAGTACAGACCAATCAGTCTCCTGTGCGTCATGAGTAAACTACTGGAATCTGTACTAAACAGAAAAGTGATCAACCACCTCAACAGAAACAACCTCCTCAGTGACATGCAATATGGTTTCTGCTTTTGTAGATCTACAGATGATGTGCTAACCGTAATATCTCACAGAATTAGTGAATCTCTCGATGCAGGCTTCATTTCTAGGGCAATTGTTCTTGATATATCAAAGGCCTTTGATAGTGTATGGCATAAAGAAAGTCTCCAGCCACGGAATAGCTGGAAATATATTCTCCATTATTAAATCATTCCTCTATTAGGTTTATAGGAGTAGTGGTTGATGGACAGAAATCAGAAGATCACAGTATTAATGCCCGCGTCATGCAGGGTTCAATCTTGGGCCCAACTCTCTTCTTGATCTTCATCAATGATCTCCTAAATCACATTCTTAGATCATTTGTAGACATTTATGCTTATTACACTACGATCTATGGCAAGACTTATAAGATCAGAAATGGCCGAGATCTCTTTGATTCTCTCTCCTTTGATCTTGATTACCTGGTGCAATGGGGAAAAAGGTGGCTTGTCAATTTTAATGCGTCTAAAACCACACTTCTATTTTTACATCATTAATGCTCTACCCACATCTGGCCCCTATTGAAATGGACGGTTCTCACCTTGATGATGCCCTACATTTAGACAAACTTTTTGATCTGAGCTTCAATCCTGATCTTAAATGGAGCCCATACATCAAATCCGTAGCCAAGGTAGCTGGAAAAATGGTTGGAGCATTCTACCACTCACTACTAAAGCAATTCTCTACCTGTATAAGAGTCAAGTACGTTCTAGGATTGAATACTGCTGCTACATCTGGGCAAGAGTTGCTCAAAGCACACTATCCTGGCTTCAGTTTAAAATAGACTTTGTAGTCTAGTGGACGATGCTCTTTTCTGTTCTTCACAGCCTCTTTCCCACAGAAGAGACTTGCAAGCCTGTCCCTGCTCCATCGCTAATTTCATGGCAAGTGTTCGACTGATCCCCAATCAGCTCTCGCCAATCCTTCACAAAAAACACTCATCTAGCCAAAATCACTATCAATAGTTGCCTAAACCTAAACATGGATTCCATGACCAGAGTTTATTCCCTACTACTACCCGAATGTGGAACTCTGTTCTGCTGATCTGCTTTCCAACTGACTACAATATCATTATCTTCAACTCCAACATAAATAAGTTCTTGGTCTATGTTTTGTCGTGGCACAATAGTAAAAAGAAAATCAAGCTGAGTTTGGTTTAAGAAACAAATGTATTTAACATCGCAGGTACAAAGGTAGGAAACGAGTATAACTGCTTTGCACACAGCTAGTCAGTGGCTTCTTCCTTCGGTGTAGGTATTACTGGCACTATATGTAGTGAGAACCGATGTAATTTCCCTTGTGTTAGAAAAGCCGATGTAACAGTGTAGCTGTCCTCGTAAATCACGTCATTATGCCAAATTACCACTACAAACGATTATTATACAACTGTAACTACAATACGCACATTTTCTTCAGGACAAGATCAAAGTGTAGTATCTGTTCCGGCAGATGCTGCACTTAAGATAATTTGTACCAGTCAATGGAGGGGAAACCCTCTATACTGGGACAATTATTATTTTTGGTAACCAGAGTGACCCCTTTTAGGGGAGCTGGTTTTTACCTCACATTAAAAACGGCCTTGTGCCTAATTTGCTCAGTGGGGGAGCAAATAAACACCATCTGTTCTTCAGATGCTGCACTTCTATTTCTTGTTCTCTTTCGGTGGAGGAGAAATCCTTCACGACTGAGACAATTTCTTGTTCTCTTTCGGTGGAGGAGAAATCCTTCACGACTGAGACAATTTTTATTTTTGTACCTTTTCTCCACATTAAAAAACGACCCTGGTGTCTAACTCTGTCCCGTGGGGAGGCATAGTAAATAGGTACAATACGCACATTTATCCTAATCCTCGAGTGGCCTCTGGGCCCTGATATATGGTGACCTCTTAGTAAAAAAAAAAAAAAAAAAAAAAGTCTGTCGTTGGCTTTTCTCTCTATTCTCTCTATTCTCTGTCTCATTGTCTTTGTTTTTACTTATATTTTTATCTTAAAAATTCCGTTGGCTGGAATTACTGTTCACTTATTTTGACATTCTTTTTCTCTTGTTTTATGCTTTTCTACTTTTAGTATTTTACATTCAGAGTTAAAATATTTTCTCTCGTTGTTTTATCATCTCGATTCTTCGATCAGAATGTAGGGTTTACGTCATCGCCAGCAATCTAATTTACATCTGGTTTTACATCAGATATTTTCCGGTGTTCGTCACCCATACAATAATACAAGCAAAAATATAAAAATAAATTCTTTCTTGCTGGTAGGTTTATTAAACACTGCCGTCAACACATTTGCTAAACTAAATGCAGGATTTGAAGAATAGGAATATAAACCAAGCTTTATTAGGTTGAAAATATGATATTAACCCTGCGTGAGTTACCTGGGTGTTCCAAACATAGTTAGTCTCATGAGGTGTAAAAGTACCCCAATACAAAAACGTTTATCATTTTGTAAAATATAAATATTCTTCTAGTTCATGATATATCTACAGACACTGTTGAACAGTTTGAATCTGATTTACATCTGGTTTTAACTGGCTCAGATATTTTCCGGCGTTTCCCGTCACCTCTGTAAGATCCTTTGCATTCTTGTTACCTCCTTACATCAAGGGGCTTTATTCTGTGTCTGGAGCGATTTCCAACAAACAAAGAAAAAAAGCATCCAAGTGAATAATCTAAACTATCAATCATCATGGCAAGTTTCCGAAACGAAATAAAACCTTTCAGGTTTGCAAAAAAAAAAAAAAAATAGTGATATAGATTTATATGCGTGCGCGTGTGTGTCTATGAAGAAGCCGGCTCATAAATCAACTATGAGGTCAGTCTATCATGGCGACACATATCTGCTCAATGCCTGAACAACATGCCACTTAATTATGTATGTGCGTTTAGTTGAAAAGTGCGTCACCTGAGTGATGGGTTATACCGTTGTTTTGAATAAAAGCATGCCACCTGGAGGTGCTCGCGTGTTGGCTTGTGACTGCAATAAAAAGTTGGATGCAACCATCGATTACCCACACACACATTCTCTCTCTGTGTCTGTGTTTGTTCCCTATGGACATGAAAACGGCAGGCCGAGTTTTATGAAATTTCACACGAAAGTACTTTACGTGCGTGGCAGTGTTCTTAGATAGGTTTTGTATCAGAATATCTTTGATAAATATCGATAATCAATAATCAAAATAATCTGATGAAAGAAGGAACAGGCGATTTTAACCAAAGTTAACACCTTACACAACCTAACATCACAAGTGCATTTGAGAAGTTTTATTACTACACGAGCCAAAAGGCTTGACATAAGAAATCCACAGTAAGTTCTCTACAGTGCAATATAGACTAAATGTATTGGGAATAAAGTGATTGCGAAAGGCATGTGAGGCTTCCTCCCAGTGCACCACGATGAGTCCTCAACTAGAGCAGGCAATCAATCGATACACCGATTTCAGTACAAATATAGAAGTGTGAAACATCCATTGATCATCATTCAATCCCAGGCAACGTCGGGTCACCCTGCTAGTATATACATATCACTATGCATGTGTGTATATATTTGGGTGATGTTTGTGGTTTGCTTGTTTTGTTTTACGACGTATCAACCATTTTCAGTTTATTTAATGCCAAATCCAGTCATGTTTTTGCGCTTCAAGTTCTTTATATTTTCAAATATTTTTCATGATGTTTGCTTTGGCTTCGTTTGGTTGTTTCGGGTTATTGCATAATAACCCTTATCAGACAAATTAATGCCGAAATTAGTAATTTTGGTAAAAGTTTTTATGCTTCTAATTCTTTATATGTAAATATTTATCCATGGTGTTTGGTTTGGTTGTTTTATAGAGGGAAATTATTGATCTTGTTTTTGGCTTTTAGAACATGATTGAGTTTTACAAAGTGAAAGGAAAAAAACAATAACATCAATGTTTGGTACATTTTAGAACAGGAAGTCGGTATCTTCAAACAGTCTGATCTGGTAGCAATGTGATATTTTTGTGTTCCCTATGTTGGAAACAGTTAGAAAATATACATATTAAATTTTATTCTTATGTAAAAAAGTTACCGGGAAAGACAATAGAACTGTTCTTCAATTTCTAAGTGTCCATCAAAGGAGTCTATAAGAGCATTCCCCACTTAAAACTTCAAATATATTCCACTTGTTTGAAATATAAATCATATGTATTTTCTGCGGCAAACAATGACAGTGGTTCTGAATCTCTAAGTGCCATCAAAGCCTAAGAGAGCTAGAGAGGCTCTTTTAAAACTTCAAATATATTTCATTTTGATGAAATGTATATGTTCGGCTCCAAGTGCTCCTTTGGTATAAGATTTGGTATAAGATGAGTTTCAAGACCATTTCCATTGTCTTCCCCTTCCTCACAAAGGTTTATACATACGATTTAAATTTCATAAAAATTAAAAATTTTAAGCATACTATGCTCCCATAGCTCCTTTGAGGAATCATAACTACTTCCATTGTCTTTCCTAATAAATATTACATAAGAATACACTTTCTGATTTTATGTAGATTCTCTAATTTCTCTTTCTTTAAGGAACACAAACATTTTCCTGAAAACGGATGAAACACATGTGTATTTGGATAAGAATTAAAACAAAATATCATAATATTGTTTATAGTACACTTAAGATGAGCACTTTAAGATAATTAAAATTAGGCTGTCAATTCAATGTGTAATGTGAAGTTCCATCCGATTAGATTGTTGAACACTGTCAGGACAACCTACAAAAATATGTGCGCTTATATTGACATAAACATACTTTGAATCTTCTCATTGCTCATGGTTTTTGGGTCGGCTGCATTAGAAGTAAGTAGTCTCGTAAGTGTAACGTAATTTGGGTCTGAATTTTGAACCCTGTGATCAGCAGAACAGTCATCCTCCACACTGATGATTCCTGAAAAAGGATGAAACACATGTGTATTGATGTAAAAATTAAAAAAAAATATTTATCATAATATTATATATACATATGTGTGTGTGTGTTACAGAAGTTTAAAACATCAGTACTGTCGGTTTCAAATACAAACAAAGGGGACCTATGGTTGGTTGCTGATGTCGGTTTGCATTCAGTCTCTGTTTATACTCGGTGTATTTTCCTGGGAGACAGCTATAAACAGAGGTTACAAAGAGTCCCACATAGGCGAACAAACCATTGGTCCCCTTTGTTTGGACTTGAAACCAATGGTACTGCTGTTGTATTTATCTTCTGTAATACATATATAAATAAACGTTATACTCTTATTTTTTTAATCTTTCTTAATAAGTGAGCACTTTGGCATACACACACACACACACACACACACACACACATATATATATATATATATATATATATATATATATATATATGTATATATATATATGCTATTATATAAAAGTCACTGTGTGTGTTTAAGAGAGAGTTCCTTCCTTCTAGGTTTCTAAACTGCTGATCCTATTATTTGCAAATTTCACACAAAGGTAATTTATATGCCTGGCAGTGTTCTTAGATATGTTTTCTACAGAAATTCATCCGATAGGTATTGTAAAAAAAACAAATCCAATCCTAAAAATAGTCTTTCTTTCTTATAGACAAAAAATAACTTTTACAGAAGAATATATTAGGTCGCAGTGGCAAGGTAGATAATAAAATGTACACAAATAATTTATTCTAAAAAAAACAAAAAAAAAAAAAACAGATTTGTTGACATCTGGAAATATAGCTCAGTAATAGTGCACTCGATTAATGATCCCATGTTCAAGTCTGGGTGTATCTCACTATTTTATTTTAATTTTTTCTTATTAATAAGTTCAAATCATGATAAAAGAAGAGGTACCATTTAAAATCGCCGCAAATAATTTCTTTGCATATTTTAAAACTAAACATTAACCAGAAGTGAGTTTCCAGGGCATTCATCGTCAAGCCGAAATATCAGCTAACGTGATATTGTAAGCAAACACAGACAAAATTTGATGAACTACATTATCATTGTTATTTATTTTATTTATTTATTCATTAATTTTTTTTTTTTTTTTTTTTTTTTTTTTTAGCGAATTAGACCACCGGGCAAATTATTCCTCATAATATATAATATTCAATAGAGGATTAATAATAATATATACACAATCTGCTTAAATTAAAATATCATGTTTAAGCATATTGTATGACCAGGCAATGCCGAGCGTCCAGCTAGCATATATATATATATATATATATATATATATATATGTGTGTGCGCCTGTATAATTATTAGCCCCAGAAAATTCTTGAAGTTGAGTACTGTCTGGCAAATATAGGTGGTCAGCTGGCCTTGTGCAATATTATAATTTCCGGTCCTTTGATCTATATTGACTGTCTTAACGTTGTGCCTGTATTTAGCAGTTATAGTTGTTAATTTTCCTTAATTTTTTGTGGCAGTTGTTAGTGGCCTAGAGGTAACGGTCCTAGGAAATTGAGTCAAAGGTGGGTTTGTACAGGCATTTAAAATTGTCATTCAGTATGTTTTTGTTATATATCTTATGAGATGACTAACCAATTTTTATGATATTAGGTTCAAAAGAACAGCTACAGCAGGAATTGGAGTACACCCTTCTTATTATCACAGCTGGTAAATTTCAAAAATACAATCCTAACGTAAGGATACTTTAGAAAAACGATATGCAATGAAATTCTGTTTTAAACCTAGAAAAAATATCACAGAAACGTATGGACTGCTTTAGACTGCTTTTGAGCCATTTTGCATTAAGCGAGCGTCAGTTTTTGAGTGGCATAAAAGATTCAAGGAAAACAGGGAGTCTGTAAGAGATGATGAGAGGTGTGGGAGGAGTAGGGAAGCAAGAACACCAGAATTGATTGGCCAAATGAAGAATTTCATAGATAAGGGCCGTCGTGTATCTATAGAGACAATAACTGCATAGTTTGATGTCGATGTTAGAAGTGTACATGCAATTATTCACAAGAAACTGAAGACGTGGAAGATTTGCATAAAGTTTGCTCAAGGGGACTCAGAAGATCAGAAAGAAAGACGTTGTCATGACAGCAGGGAGATGGTTGAGCTGATCAAGTTTGATTCCACAGTTCTTGATGCTCTGGTGACCTGTTATGAAAGCTGGATCTACTATGACCTGGAGACCAAGAAACAGAGTTCCCAGTAAAAGCATGCTAACTTTTGCAGGCTCAACAAGGCCAGACAGAACAAATCTATCTAGATCCCTGTCAACAAGGAATACTACGTTGAGGTTTTAAGGGAGTTCAGGAAGAGATTATATTGGAAGAGGCTAGCACTCTTCAAATTGGGTTAATGGCATTTCACCCAGGACAATGCACCAGTCCACAACTCCATCCTTGTCACAGAATATATTACCAGGATGAGCATCAAGACAGTTTCTCACTCTCCTTATAATCCAGACCTTGCTCCCTACACAAGAGCACTTCAATGGAGCCTTCCAAAAATTGTTGAAATGGTACAAGTGCATTGCAGCCGGGGGAGATTACTCCAAAGAAGACTAGAGTTTCATTTGTGTACTATGAATAAAACTGCCCATATAAAAAGTCTGGAAACTTGATGGTACTTTATATATATATATATATATATATATATATATATATATATATATATATATATATATATATATTATATATATATATATATACTAGCAAAACAACCTGTCGTTGACTGGGTTCAAAAACAGCCTACAGAAAATGGACTCTGATTTATGAAAGTATGATAGGTTATGAAAAGGAAGGGTAGTAAAGAGATAGTTTCGAATTTGGGGGTATCAAAACCAAAGAAATATGATGAAACTAAAAATAAAATAGATAAACCCCATAATTTATTATACCATACCTGTTCACACTGAAACACTTATCACAATATTCCGTGGATCTATATTAAAAACCTTGTTAAACTTTGTGACATATTTTCATTCTATTGAGGTCATGTGCGAACGAACACCCCATAATTTTATTATACCATATTTCTTCAAACTGAAACATAATTATCAAAGTATAGTTACGCAGATAGATATGAAAAGTCTTTATTAAAGTTTGTGCCTATTTCCATTCTGTGGAGGCCAGGCGTGAACGCAGGCCCCACAATTTTATTATACCATCCCTATTTAAGTTAAACCATACTTATCAAAGTATTCTTATGTACATCTATATCAAAAACACTTGTAAACGTTTTTTTTTTTAAATTTTTAAATTTTTTATTTCCATACTTTGTGGACCAGGCGCGAACGCAGACCCAACAATCTAAATGAACCACTGTTCTGCCAGATCAAACATACTCATTTCTGTGTCTCGATACATCTTCTATCATTATATGTAATTAGTTTTTTTTTAAAATAGTCAACCATATAGGAGCCTATTCGTGATCACACACACACACGCACACACACACAAACAGACATTCAGCTTATATATATATAATCCCTGTAAATTATCACTAACTTTTTTTTATGAAATATGATTAATTTAATATTTGTAGTTTCTTTTATTGCATTAACCTACAAAATTTATTGTATATTTTGCAAACCTGTTTTCTTTGATGAGAAGGATTGCATTTTTCGGAACTCCTCGGAATAATGTCTTTCTTGTTTATTTGTGTGTATATATATATATATATATATATATATATATATATATATATATATATATATATATATATATATATAAAGTAAATTTTTGGTACAGCAAAATGGAAGGAGAAATTTCAGAGGAAACATAATTTAATTTAAATACCAAAAAAAAAAAACAAGAAATGGGCAGGTGAAATTATTAAAATTTCCTTAAGGCCTTATCGTCTGACCCTCTAAGAGGAAACGTCAGAATGATAAATTAAAAACTAAGAAAACGAATGAGGGAAGAAGGGAATTTTGGTTTCAGTTGGAAGAACAGTGGAAAAAAAAATATATATATCTCACTGTTCAGGTGGTTTTAAATCAATGAATATCTCCAACTGATGTTTCAGAATCTTTTGTCTACACAGGCTAGGTCGAGAGTTGCTAATAACTAACGCCTCAATAATATTGAGATGATAGTTCGACCTCGCACTGTATAAAACAGAAAACCACCCATCGGAATATTGATCGGCACACCTATTTATACTCAACAGGTGATTACCAATGGCGGACTCATGAGCTTGGGAGTGCCCGGATGTTCTCGAAACCTGGTGTAGTCGAATATCCCGAGGGATATGTTGGGATATTCTCATTTCTAATCTTTGGGATGTTTTGCCAACGTAGTCAGCTCCACACTGACAAACGAATTTATAAACAACAGAGTTCTTTTGAATGGTTGGCAAAACATCTTTACGAAAAGAAGAGAAAAAGGTTCGAGTTGTGTAAACTACTCTAAGCATAGTAGCTGGAAAACAACGTTGAGTAGCAGAAGAAATCCTTTCAACAATATGAAGGCCAACAGGACCCAACCATGGTAATTTTAGATAAATGGGACAACGTGATGGACCAATATGTTTACCACTATTAAATGTAGTAATTTTACGTTCAATAGTAGATTTTATTATATTAATGGGATATCCATTATTAAGAAAAATATTTGTGATTTCCCCAAGTTCCGTATCAAGTCGGTTTGGTGAACAAATCATAAGTGCACGATGCGTAAGAGCGCTAATGAGGTTTATTTTTCTAGACTGAGGGGCAAAAGAAACATATTGGTCCATCACGTTGTCCCATTTATCTAAAATTACCATTCTGAAACATCAGTTGGAGATATTCATTGATTTAAAACCACCTGAACAGTGAGATATATATTTTTTTTCCACTGTTCTTCCAACTGAAACCAAAATTCCCTTCTTCCCTCATTCGTTTTCTTAGTTTTTAATTTATCATTCTGACGTTTCCTCTTAGAGGGTCAGACGATAAGGCCTTAAGGAAATTTTAATATATATATATATATATATATATATATATATATATATATATATATATATATATATAGCATGTTTAAAATTATATTTCTAAATTAGCGACTTCATTTCCCTTCTTTCCTCTGTTTTTTATTATTTCTTTCTCTTTTTCTTTTATTTCATTTTATATCTAAGATCAAGTGGATGTATATGTCTGGGTTAAGGTTACCTTCATAACCCAGTTATCATCAGTAATTAGCCCAGAAAATATATCGTATATTTCATTTATATTTTAATATAACTATAACATATTTATATTTTAATACTTGATTGGACCCTACGATTTGTTTCTCTCTCGTAGTGGGCTATTATTCTATTATAATTTCAAGATTTTTAATACTTTTTTAATACAGTTGCCCCTCTACATACGAGCTACTCTATTTACGAGAAATTCGAGACACAAGATGTTTTCGAGTAAAAATCTTGACCTACATCCGACAGAAAATTTAAGTTACGAGAGTTTCTAGATGCTACCGCTTGGTGGCCGATTGGTCGAGAACGGCCAACATCAGCTTGTAATTGTTAGCAGGTGTTTTTCTCGCCATGCAAACCTGACCCCGCGCTCTTGTGTCGTGTTGTTTTTATCACATAGCATCTCATTTTTGTAACTCTAACCAAGAGTTCGAAAAAAGGGAATGGAAATGTTCCTCCAAGAAAAAAAGAGGATGTATTGATCGAAATAAAGCTAAAGATGACAGACAAACATGAGCGTAGTGTTCGTGTGAGTGACCTCGTGAAGCAGTACGATCGGTCATCATTGACGATCTGTACGATATTGAAACATACTAAGTGCTCATAATAAACTCGAATCTTATTTCTTTAATATCATCTTATTTCTCATTTTTATGTTTAATTACTATTTGAACGTGATTTTAGTAATAAGGAATATGTATTATTCAGTTAATTAGGTTTAACTTGGATGATTTTGGGATCCGGGACGGATTAATTTGTTTTCAGTTAATTTCTTATGGGAAAATTCGTTCGAGATACGAGAGATTCTAGATACGAGCTCCATCTGGGAAAGAATTAATTTCGTTTGTATCTAAGATTTCTGGTATCTCGAACGATTTTTCCCATAAGAGATAAGTGAAAACCAATTAATCCGTTCCCGGCTCCCCAAATCATCCAAGTTAACCCTAAATACCTATATAACACATATTGTATATTAATTTAAAATATAATATACACACACTGTATATATTAATTGTAAAATAATAATTAATATACACACGCTGTATATTAATTGTAAAATATAATATTCACATACTGTATATAAATTTAAAACATAATATACACACTGTATAATGATTTAAAATATAATTATTGTATTAGAAATTTGCAGTAAACATTTAACGAGTGTTTCTTACAGCACGCTTGTAGAAATATTACAATTTGCAATTAATTTTACCTTATCGTGCTTTATGGATTACATTACATTAGTCTGGATTATATCATTTTTCACTGCCTTCGATATTACGAGTGTGCCTCTATTTTTCCTCATTAAACCTAACTATACCATGGAATATTCTTTTTTTCAATTTTGGCGTCTTGTAGACTTTTCATGTAAACTTTTTAGTTTTCAATCTATGTACTAAATAACAAAATATCTGACCGCCTATAAATATTATTTTGCTAAAAAAAACATTTTTCTAATGAGATGAGGGCATTTATTGAAAATCCACGGCTTAAGGAAAAAACTTTAAAAATTTTTGTATTCCTTGTTGAATAATAAATTTGTCATTAATTGTTTAATTTACAGAATTTAATTCCAAATTTTCATTTAGATATATTACTGTATATATCCGGCGTTTCCCGGTCGAAAGGTTCAGTCACATACTATTTAAGATACACCGAATGTCCTAACGTTACAAAAAGTGACAACATTTAGGGAAGCATAAAACACATCTCTCTTGGTCTATGAAAATCAAACACGATGGTACTCTTAACAATGGGATTAACGGGAAAATAACTCTCATAGCTTAAATAAGTAAGCTTACTCCCGGTTTTAGAAGCAACGGTTATCAGCTATTTATAATTGAAAGTAAAATAAATTAAATATGAATTAAATTAAAAGTTCATTGAATAAATAAACTTTTAATAATATTTCTAAATATAACAATATGGACAATTCTTTTACAACAAGCAATCTATATATGTATAAAAGTGAAAATGTCTGTGTGTGTACATTTCCCTACCAAATAACTCTGTCAACAGACTCAAGATTTGGCATAAGAGGTACTGAGATTTGGAGAAAAAATTTTTTATTTGATTTTCGGCCAGGAATTACGCTATTAAGGGGTCAAATTTCTACGATTTGACCTTTGAGAACTCTATCAAACTCCTCTGCCAATTTTGGGTCTAAACACTTGAAATTTTAGATATAGGTTACTTGGACATGGATTAAAATTTTTAATTTGATTTGAGCCCAAATTAATAGATGTCAAGGGGTCATAATTGCGGTCAAAATTTTAAAAACATTTACCTCTGCGGTCTCCACCAAATTACTCAGACAATTTTTGATCTAACTATTTGAAATTTTACATGAAGTGTATTCGGACATAAGCAAAATTTTTAATCGTTTCTCTGCTGAAATTTTCGCTTCTAAGGGGTTAAAGTTCAAAAGATTTTACCGTTGCGGTTTCTAGCAAACTATTCAGCCAATTTCGTGTCTAAACATTTGAAATGTTACCTAAAGAGTATTCAGACATGCAGCAAGCTTTTTAATCAGTTTTTGTTTCACTGCCAGGGGGTCAAGGTTGAAAGAGTTGACCTTTGCAGATTCTACCAAACTCCTCCATCAATTTTGGGTCTAAACACTTGAAATGTTAGGTGTAGGTTACTTGGACATGGGTCAAACATTTTAATGTAATTTGAGCCCAAAACAATAAGTGTTAAAGGGACAAAGGCTTCCTTTCCAGGGCAATTGCTCTTGACATATCAAAGGCCATCGACAAGGTATGGCATAAAGGCCTACTTCACAAGATCTCCAGCTACGGTATAACTGGAAATATTCTCTCTATCATTAAATCATTTCTCTCCGATAGGCTCATAAGAGTAGTGGTTGATGGACAAAAATCAGAGGCCTGCAGTATTAATGCTGGAGTCCCTCAAGGGTCCATCCTGGGCCCAACTCTCTTCCTGATCTATATCAATTATCTCCCAAAACACATACTTAAATCATTCGTTGACATCTATGCTGATGACACGACCATCTACAGCAACACATCAAAGGCTGTAAATGACAAAGCTCTCTCTAATTCTCTCTCCTCTGATCTCGAACGAGTAGTTCAGTGGGAGATGACGTGGCTGGTTACCTTTAATACATCTAAAACCAAACTCCTATCTTTACATCATCAACGCTCTGATCCCCATCTGGCATCAATTGAAATGGATGGCTCTCGTCTAGGAGAAGCCCCATGTTTTGACAAGCTTCTGGGCTTGACCTTCACTCCTGATCTGAAATGGAACACGTATATCAAGTCTGTTGCCAAGGTCGCTAGAAAGATGGTGGGATCCTTTTACCGCTCCAGAAGATATCTCACTAATGATGCAATTCTCTATCTATATAAAAGCCAAGTACGTCCAAGGATGGAATACTGCTTCCATATCTGGGCAGGAGCTGCTAAACACAGTCTATCCTGCCTTGACAGAGTACAAAATAGACTTTGTGGCTTAGTGGGGGATGCCCTTTTCTCTTCCCTGCAACCTCTCTCTCACAGAAGAGACGTTGCAAGCCTAGCTTTGTTTTATCGTTATTTCCATGGCAGGTACTCGTCTGAACTCCAATCTCTGGTCCCCCCTCGCCAATCTTTTACAAAAAACACCCGTCTAGCTGAATTCACTGTCAAAAACTTTCCCCACTCTATATCTATGCCTAAATCAAAACGTAGATTCCCTGCACAAAGCTTCTTTCTTAGAACTGCCCGCCTGTGGAACTCTGTTCCGTCTTCCTGCTTCCCTCCTGACTACAACTTGGATGTCTTCAAGTCCAACGTAAACAAATTCCTGATTAACCGCCCCCTTAAGTAGACACTTTAAATATCCACGCTAACATACTGTACTTACAATAAACCTTATCCCTGAGTGTCTTCCGGGCCTTGATAAGTGGTGACCACCTTGTAAAAAAAAAAAATTGGGGTCAAATTAAAAAAAAAATGACGTTTGCCTTCTCTACGAACTTTTCTCTATGGTAGTTAAGGAAGCCTATTATATAGAAAGGCATTACCGTACATATTCACACTTTTTAATATATATAAAGACTTAAAATTTTAGATGCAGGTTACCTGGACATGAGTCAAAATTTTAATATATATATGCATATGCACATAAAGTTATGAGCAGTACATAGGGCCCGAGCAAAGCCGGACGGAACTGCTGATTAATAATAAAGAGCTATTTATTAAAATAGATGTTTTTTAATGTAATGTGCCAGTGAAGTTACTCATCGAACGTAGATTTCTTTTGAATAAATAGTATATATAGAAATAGTGCTGGAATGAAAGTGTATATAAGCATGTTTTCAGTATGAACATTTATTAGTAAAGCAGAGTGAATTTTGAACTTAATAATCAAATTGTGAACAAACAAATAAATAAACGGTCAGGAATATCCCTTTATTTTCTTAGATATTGCTTCAAATATAATCTATGCTAGGAATACGTGTACCTAAACAGAAAATGTTGATAAGTTTATTTTCCTAATGTGACCATTTTTCTAAAATATTTTTTATTTACTTTTTTCAACTGTAATCTATTTTAAAGCGTCATCAGGTGTTACTGTATTTCGATTTCATTTTAGAAAGTGTCTAATCTTATTCTTCCACAATTGGCAAAGGCTCTTGGGTTTCTTTGATGGGCTAAATCACTCCACAGGGATTTACTCTTAAAGATAATCCCTTCCGTGTTATCATTCCGTTTTCTTCAAACCAGAAACAGGTTATTTTTGTGATACGTGAACATAGCTATGACAACATATGTGAGTGGTGACATTTATCTGTTATTTCTAATAATTATAATGATAACGTCATTGTTAGTATGTATGCAAGTACAAACAAATATGACGGAAATAATTATGTTTCACCAGTGTTCGATCTAATATTCAAATTCATATAAAAACAATATGAGAATTGTTGAATTGAAAAAATGAAAAAAAAAATGAAGCTGATAAAAGTTTACAATGGAATAACGGAAGAAAAGAAAGGAAAAAAAAAAAGAAATGAAATAATAGAAATAGATTTATTTTCTCAATTGTTTTTTTTAGTAGTATCTAGAAATTTGGAGTCGTAACGTAAGCAGTTTCGATTTTCCAAATAAAGCCGAATCAAGTCCCAGTTAATCTATACAATATGAAATGAACTAAAATTAAAACTTAGTTGAAAGTTAGGCTAGAATCAGCTTAGAGTAAAATTTTTAAAAAAGGCAAAAAAAAAAAAAAAACAACCCAACCCAATTCGTTCGTAATGTGTAGGTTGTAGGATGAAGTTCATTAACGTTTATTATTTTCATTTTTACTTACGGGTATTTTGCATTATGATCGATTTTTTTGTCAGGTAGTCGCTAACTTCAGAATTTAAAAGACCACAACCCTACTTGAAAAAACAAGAAAAAAAATTACATTTTTTTCTTATTTAAAAAAAAAAGTACCCCCTTTCATTTACCAGAAAAAAAAAACGTAATTTGGATGATAAAAAGTGTCACCACCCCAATTTTCACCTTAAAAATTTGAGAAACACTGAATTGATTTCTGATTTTTTTTCTATAAAATTTTTATTGGTGATATTATCCTCTCAGTTTGTTCTTTATCCCTCACTGCGAATCTCACTAACCGTTATTTTTAAGTGACCTTTTGTCTTGTTTAGCGGTGACTTATTTTCTATTTTGGGGTCCAATTTTGTATAACACATATTGTTTAAGTATTCGATTTGAGTCAGACAAAATATTCCGAATTAAATTATTTTCGTATCTAATGTCAAACAACTTATATTTATTCAAATCATGTTTTAGTAAACAAAAGTGTAACATGTCGAAAAGCGATTATGGTATTTTTAGTATTTCTTTCCTCACCAGCAAATAATTGGTTCCATGACAAAAGAAGGGTGGACCTGTAAATTCACCCGTGTCCATTCGCCCGTTCGTCCGTTCGTACTTTTCTCAATAACTACGCCTTGAAATTTTTGAAATTTTGCACAAACATTAAACATGATATGAGTAAAAAAAAAAAAAAGTAACCGAACGGATTTTCCAGGAAAACTTTGGTTGCTTCCCTTGGGATGCCTTTCGCGTTGAAATGACTAAAATTGACACTTTTGTGCTTATTAAAAAAATTGATGTCTTTGATTTATAAAAAACTTTCTGAAAAGTTGTAACTAACTGATTTCTATATAATTTTGTTTGTGTATACTTCACGATAATTCTTGGGTGTGCCCCAGGGGCTCTTTTAGGGCTAATAAAAACACTCCATTTTGGGGACTATTTTACCATATTTGTCCAAAATTTTCTGTGTATGTCTATTTAGCAGTTTTGCATGGTGTTGAACTAAAATTTAAATATGGGGATTTTTTGGGCTAAATGGGGGGGGGCAAACGATGGACTTAGTCATTTCTTGTTTTGCATGGTGCAGAACTCAAATTTACGTGCGTTAAGGCCTAAAACTGCACCTTGTGTTCATTTTCACCAGGATTTGACGTCCCCTGGGGAATTTTGGAGCTAAATGGGGGAGGGGAGGGCAAATGCTGAACTTAGTCATTTTTTATGCCTCCTTCACCATGCATGCTTCACTTGTTTTTTTTTTTTTTGTCTTTTTTTGTTTTTGCTAATGAGACCTCGATCTATTCTGCTTTCGGTTCTTGAAGGATAAATCATTTTAGACTGGCAATTAACTTTTTTCCAATCGAGTAGCCTTCTTTAGAGAAGCAGAATATTTTTAAGGGGATTGGCTGTTGCTTTGTACCCCTAATAAAATTATTTGTAGTTTTCGAGCACGGAGAACGACATGAACAACAAATCTCCTTTAGAAACAAAATAACGGAAGCATTTATTTGAGCAGCAGAGAGTTGGACAGTGTTCGGGTTGTAGAAAGAAGGAATAAAAAGTTCTTTGGCAGTGTCTGTGGAGTTCCGAGCTGGCAGTGGTTTTTTCCTGTGAAAACCGTCGACGCTGCAATGGACAGGCACAAGAGAGAAGGAAGAGAGGTGTCTGGATTCGCTGGTGGTTGATTGCTCTCTGTTGGATAACTGTGTTTTCCAAAAGGGGCTAAAGAATTTCATTAGGAAACAGATGAATCAGTGCGCCTTGTCAGCTGATTGGTCAGTGTGTGACCGAATAATTTGGGGTGGGGGGATTGATTCACAAGAGAAAATAGGCCTTTATTTGTGATTTCTATGGTTTCCTCACAATAAAAATGAGAATCATAAATAATCTTATTATAAATTTTCCTAATGTCTGTGTGTGTGTGACGCAGTTTATCTCAGCCTACAGGCAATCCACCCAGGCAAGTTAGGTACCGAAATGAAGCTTATGACCCAGCGGATGTTTTAGTGATGTTTATATCCATGTTTGGTGTATGAAAATGCAAAAAAAAAAAAAAAAAAATGCAAAACAATGACGATTTACTGAACAACGTTTTATTTACTGGATGTTTTTCCGGTACAAGAACCCAAGTTTGCCCAGCTGGGCAAACTTGGCTTCCTGTAAGAAAAACAATTGTTAAAAAATGTAATGCAAAACCTTACAAAAAAAAAGGCGTTTCTCTAAAGTTCTCGGTGTTTTTTTATCTATATAAAACGTGTTATGTTAACCATTCGAAAATAGAAACCTGAACGTAACCCGTTATTCAGAATAAAATAGAAGTTTTATGAAGTAAACTAAAGTTACTTCATTCTTCTGAAGTTCCCGATAATTCTATGATTTTAAGTAATATCTTTTACAACGTGCAACAGCGTAATTTTATAATAATGTTTATAATATATTAGCAGCAATTTGATTTGAGCCCAAAACAATAAATACTTAGGAGTGAAAATTGGGTCTAAGTTAAAAAAATACACCTCTGCAGTCTCTACAAAATTACTCAGCCAATTTTTGGTTTAAACATTTGAAATTTTACATAAAGTATCCAGACATAGGGCAAGCGTTTTAATCGGTGTTTGGCCGAAGATTAGGCTGACAAGGGGTCAGAGTTCAAACGATTTGACCTTTGCAGTCTTTAGAAAACTATTCAGCCATTTTTGGGTCTAAACATTGGAAATTTAACAGAAAAGGTATCCAGACATGCATAAAGCTTTTAATGAGTTTTTGGGTGAAAATTTGATTTTCAAAGTTGAGAGAGTTGCCCTTTGCAGACTCTAAAAAACTCTTTCACCAATTTTGTGCCTAAACACTTGAAATTTTAGATATAGGTTACCTGGACAATAACGGAAGCCTGAATCAAACTTTGTAATATATATATATATATATATATATATATATATATATATATATATATATATATAATATAAAGCTGAATGTTTGTGTGTGTATGTGTTTGTGGTCACGAATAGGCTTCTATATGGTTGACTATTTTTAAAAACTGATTACATATAATGATAGAAGATGTATCGAGACACGGGAATGGGTATGTTTGATCTGGCAGAACGGTGGTTCATAAAAATTGTGGGGTCTGCGTTCGTGCCTGATCCACAAAGTATGGAAATAAAAAAAAATTAAAATTTAAAAAAAAAACGTATACAAGTGTTTTTGATATAGATGTACATGAGAATACTTTGATAAGTATGGTTTAACTTAAATAGGGATGGTATAATAAAGTTGTGGTGTCTGCGTTTGCGCTTGGCCTCCACAGAATGGAAATAGGCACACACTTTAATAAAGACTTTTCATGTCTACCTGCGTAACTATACTTTGATAATTATGTTTCTGTTTGAAGAAATATGGTATAATAAAATTATGGGGTGTTCGTTCGCGCCTGACCTCCATAGAATGGAAATATGTCACAAAATTTAAGAAGGTTTTTTAATATAGATCCACAGAATATTGTGATAAGTGTTTCAGTGTAAACAGGTATGGTATAATAAATTATGGGGTTTATCTATTTTATTTTTACTTTCATCATATTTTGCTTTGGTTTTGATACCCCCAAATTCGAAACTATCTCTTTACAACCCTTCCTTTTAATAACCTATCATACTTTCATAAATCAGAGTCCATTTTCTGCAGGCTGTTTTGAACCCAGTCAACGACGGGTACTTTTGCTAGTATATATATATATATATATATATATATATATATATATATATATATATATATATATATAATGTTAGAAACAGTACATAGGGCCCGAGCAAATCGGGGTGAACTGCTTGTATGCTATATATTCGCTGTGGCTGGTCATTCAAGTGTGCTTTTCGGTCTATATAATTGCTAAAACTACTTTTGTCACTGGTATATGATGTATACACACTAACAGCGAATAAAACACAACACAGCTGACCTGTAAATAATATTTTTTTATTTCACAACAACAGTTTTGTATTTAGTTATGACGGGTGTTGAGATCAGTGAAGGTGCGTGGCGGAGTGTGGGTGTTTTGCAATAAAGAAAATGTGTCTCGCTTTTTGTTGGTAATGGTTTACATAAACATTCTTTACTACGGGAATGCTTAATATTTCCCATTGTCTATTGTCTCAGATCCTTTGATCGATATCCTCTAACATATACTGGGTCAAATTATGCATTCCGATAGACTATGGTGGAAAGACTGGCATTCCTACATGGAATCGGTTTGCATGTGTGCAAACCCATCGAATACTTCTCTTCCTGGGGTCACATGCCAAATACCCAACATATGTAATCGCAAAATAAAGTAAACTACGCCGGGTGTGATAGTAAAGAGTTACCGCAAATCATTTATTTACTTGCAGAACTCGTGGAAATTCTACAGCATGAGAAATATTTTAAAAAGCTGATATTTTTCTAAGTAGCGCATTCTTGTATCTTAAATATAGGACTTATCAAAATGCGATGAATTACGTAAGTACTAATAAATACTGAGAAAGGAATATTTTGCTACATATTTCAATAAAAATAATACAATCACGTTGTTAAAAACAATCTTTAATTTATATGCGTGCATATTTGTAATGCCGTCGTTTTCGCTTGGCAAATTTAATTTTTTTTCTAATTTTCACACTTTTGCCCTGATTTGCCCCGGCTAAAACCCACATATAAAGTTCGCATGGGTTCGAATACACTATATATTAAATTTCATATCTGTAGACCAAAAACTGACAGAAGAGTTTTGTAGGCAATTTTTATAAAGAAATATATATGCGCATACATAAATACATATAGAAAGAGGTTTACTATAACCTGTTTACACAAATTTTATGCAAATATAATCACGTAAAATATCTGCATGAATATAAATTACACGCAATAATTAACTAAATATGATCATTCAATAAGAAAACTGAAAAACTAATAGTGAATTAGTTAAAATGAACGTTTAAAAGTATATGTAAATTAGTTAGATCTTTTGCAGATGAATGCAATTGCACGACCCATATATAAGTAAGCTGTATTTTCTTTTTAAATGAACAGAAAAAAGGGGTTTTAATATGAATATCAGTACACAAAAAAATTATAGAAGTATATATATATATATATAAAATAAAAATTACAATAAGTTTACCAAGGTAATCAAAATGGTAAACTTAAAATATATTATAAATATTAAAGAGTTAATATTTATTTTTTACCCTTCACCGGACTATCCATTCATGTGAAATCTTTTTATCATTTTTCTTTTACCTCCTATTCCCCTTACCTCACCCTTTTTTTTTTAACCAAGTAAGATCTGTGACTTACTTGTAGTTTCATTAAATACTTTTATATGCAAAATCCGATCCTGCATTTTGCTAATTCCTGCCCTCTGATGAGAAGGAGAGTATTTCTTCGAATCTCCGCGGATTAAGGACTATCCACTTGTGCTTCCTTTTTTTAAAATTAAATATGTTTTTAACTCTTTTTCAAGATGTCTTTTAACATGTTTTATTAATCATTTGTTCATATATATATATATATATATATATATATATATATGAGAGAAAGACTAAAGGAACGACACTATCAAAAATATATACTAATGCATATAAATTTAATCGTTGATTTACTAGGGAGATTACATCCTACACCTCTAATTGATGTAATCTCCGTATTGAATCAACGATTAAATGTATATGCATTAATATATATTTTTATATTGTAGTTCTTTTACTCTTTCTCTTTTATATAAGCTCCACCTCAGTTGTTGAGCTTTGCATTATCCAGATAAATATTCTCTTAAAAAATATCTGTAATTCTTTCTGGCTTCCCAAATATATTTTAGTAATGTGATTGATAATTTAAAAATAGAATTATAATTAAATTAAAAATCCGTTTCATAAGAAGGAACAACAACAAAATCAATTATTTGTACGATCGTTTCGGAAAACAATGTTTTTATGGTTGTAGACATCAAGTTACGGACAATAATTATTGCATAAATATTTTATTAAACAAGGTTTCCTCATCAGCAAATATTGGAAAGGGTTTTTTATTTATTTATTTAATTATATATATATATATATATATATATAATTATGATGATTGCCACGTTTTGTATATATCAGCTTATTCTGTACTTATAGATGTTAGAATTATATATGGGCACATTGTGTGTATATATCGAATGGGTTTAAATATTGAGGAGTATGATTTCATATATGGTTCGCGCGTGAATATGTGATTCATAATGACACATTTTTTTGTTCACGTGCCGGAAACGCTCTGACGTCGCTGCATAATCCCCACAGTATTAGCTAACTTAAGATGGCGGAAACGTTTTCAGGCGAAAAAAAAAAATATTGAAACACGTGCTCTACCAAAAGTATAAAAACATCGTAAAGATTATACTGGAAAGAAAACACAAAAAAAAAACATATAAATAAAAATTAGACACCGAATTTTTCCTTTAGTTAAAAGAGTAGGTTAGGCTATTCAATTTTATCATATCTTTAACGGAACCTTATTTGAAATGAAATGTTCCGTTTTAGTTCGCACTTTTACAATCTCGGACTAAATTCTATTCACTTTATATGATATAATGGGCGAGGGGTTGAGCCCAGCGATTATCAACCTTTTCTCCATCATTGACTCCTCGGCCTTATATATTTCTCCACTTATTCCCTTCTCCCGTACCAAAACTTCATAGACATAAGATGACGGAAAAAAGAAGGTAAAAAATAACCTTTTCATTACATTTCTGAATTTTGGAGAAAAGGATTAATTATTCGTATTATTTGTATTCATCGCACTATTGTTCTTATCTTGAGTGTCGCTTTCACAACGTTTCAGCCGATGTAACCTCTAACTTTCTTCAGGTGTATCTTGTCGAACTCGGGAATGTTTCCATCGAACTCAGGAATTTGCACAATGCAAGACACAACTGGAGAAGGTCGGAGGTTACATCGACCAAAGCATTGTAAAAATGACACTCAAGCTGAGAACAGTAGTTCTCAGCTAAACAATTCAGAAACGTAAAATGCGTTAATTAAAATCTCAAATTTTCTTTGTTTCATATACAGATTCATAAACACTACCATTTATGGCAGTACATCTAAGATAGTAAACGACCAAGTTCTCTCTCCTCTGATCTTGAGCACGTAGTACAATGGGGAAAGGAGTGGCTGGTTACTTTTAATGCATCTAAAACTAAGCTTCTCTCTTTACATCATCAACATTCTGATCCACATCTGGCATCAATTGAAATGAATGGCTCTCGTCTTCAGGAGGCCTCAAGTTTTGACAAGCTTCTGGGTTTGACCATTACTCCTGATCTTAAATGGAACACGTACATCAAATCTGTTGCCAAGGCCGCTGGAAAAATGGTCGGATCTTTCTATCGATCCGGTAAATATCTCACTGCTGATGCTATTCTCTATCTATATAAGAGCCAGGTATGTCCAAGGATGGAATACTGTTGCCACATCTGGGCAGGAGCTGCTAGAAAGGACTTGTCCTTCCTTGATATAGTTCAAAATAGAATTCGTAGTCTCGTAGGAGATGCCCTTTTCTCTTCCTTGCAACCTCTATCTCACAGAAGAGATGTTGCGAGTTTGTCTCTGATGTATCATTATTTTCATGGAAAGTGTTCGACTGAGCTTCAATCTATGGTCCCCCCTCGCCAAACTTTCACAAGAAACACTCGTCTAGCTGTAAACACTATCAATAATTCCCCCCACTCTTTATCTGTGCCTAAACCTAAACGTAGATTCCATGAACAAAGCTTCTTTCTTAGAACTGCACGCCTGTGGAATTGTCTTCCGTTTTCCTGCTTTCCGGCTGACTACAATATGGTTGTGTTCAAGTCTAACGTAAATAAGTTCTTGATGAGCCGTTCCATATAAGTTATCAAATTTACCAAATTTTCATTACTAATGATTACTATGTTGTCCAATTTCTACTGTACACTCTTTAACCCTTATCCTTGAGTGGCCTCTTGGCCTTGATAAGTGGTGATGCCTATGTAATAAAAAAAAACAAAAACAAAAAAAAACAGATTTTGTCCCAAACGAAAATACATAGTCTTATAATGATACTGTAAAAATAGGATTTTGAGCGAATGCATCGATTTTTATTCACATTCTATAATTTTTAAGGATTTGTGGTATTCGGCAACCTTTATAATACAGGGTATTTATTAAAACCAATACCAATAGCAGTAATCTGAAGAATCTAAATAATGCGAAGAATCTTTAGGACTTTAGTTTTTTTTGTTGTATAAAAAATAGTATTATACATATTTGTAACAAAAATATTTAAAAAAAAGCAAACCTATTCGAAATATAAAATTATGAAGTTCATTTGTATATACGTTTCTTAGATATGATACAATCTGAAAAAGAAATAATTATTTTTAAATTATGAGGTACTTCAAGTAAATTTATCCTTAGTTGAGAATCTCTGATATAGACAGACTTGGTAGGTCGCTTTTGTTGGTTGAAATAAATTTATCAGCGCCTTACAGATTGTTGAGTTTATTATGTCGTTTTAATATTGCTCTGTATTTCAAATTAAACTCCCTGTCCTGAAACTAATGTTTTATGAAAATCGTTCCAGCCAAGCAAGGAAACCAATTGGTGTAAGAAACTAATAAAAAAACCATTACCCCAAGGTCAAAAACTAGCCAATGGTCAGTATTATGTAGAGATTCTGGCCTGGAAGACTATTTTCTGCTCATGGAATGCGAGGACTAAAGAACAAATTAAAGGAAGTTACGAAAATAAACCGAAGGTCAACTTCTAAACGAAAAAATTTTTTTCTTCTTTGATGAATTAAAAACGTCTCTGGTGATGTGTTTGGTTTATGCAATTCAATGAAACACGTGTAAGAGGCAGTAATTTAAATGATATGAATGTAAATTAAGTGTATATTCATGTAATTTTGAAATGTGTAATAAAGTTACATATGCTCAGAAAGTGTAAATTCATTTTCATTGAGCTTAATAAAGCGTTGCAATTTTAAGATAGCCTTGTTGAAAACATTATAAACATATTTGTTTCAAGGAAAACATGTATGTATGTATGTATGTATGTATGTATTTATTTTATTTTATTTTTCTTCTCATTTCATTCGGTTTCTTTTAATAACTCCTGCTGATAATTTAATTCTTAAGTTATAACTTGTACATTTCAGTTGACCCCTTTTTTTGCTCTAAATTTTGGCGCATTTCAATGTCATCTTTTCTGAGTAATTTTGACATTGGCGTTTCTATTTTAAAATTAATTCAATCACCATTCAATTTTTTCTTCTTCACTTATTTTTTTTAATTTAGCCTTGCCTCGGCAGTCAAGTTTTAAATTTCTTCCATTTTTTACGCACATCTTATCTTTCTTTTAATAATATTATTGGAATTCATTCCCTTTTCCTTGTATCTATTTGTGAATTATTCCACGGATTTCTGCCTTTTTGATTATTTTGGATCGTCTTCCAATTACTCGATTCCTTTGGATTTTACTTGCGCGAATGGAAATTTAACCAACTTTCTTAGATTCTGCATTTTTGGATTTTACCGTCATTGGATACTTTACCCTTTACCAGACTATCAATTCACGTGAATCACTTTTTTCTTCACCCTATTCCCTCTGCTTCACTTTTTGTTATCAAGTAAGATCTATGACTTACTTGTAGTTTCATCAAATACTTTTGCAAGCAAAATCCGATCCCGCATTTTCTAAATCCAACCCACTGATAAGAGGGAAAGTATTTCTTCGAAACTCTGCGGATTAAGGACTATCCACTTATTTAGTGTTTACTTTTCAAATTAAATGTTTTTAACTCTTTTTGAAAGTGGTTTTAACATGTTTTATTTACTACTTGCTCTTATATATATATATATATATATATATATATATTACGAAAAAGCAACATATATATATATATATATATATATATATATATATATATATATATATATATATATATATAATTTGTTGTTGGCGTTTAGCGATATTAACATTATTTCTTTTTTGCTACCTTAGCGTTTTTAAGAGCTATAAGCCCCTAGTGTTATTCATATGTATATATGAATGAATCGCCCTTATTATTTATGGGACGTATTTATTTATGTATTTATTATTATTAAATATTATTTTTTTTATTTTTTTAAATATATATATATATATATATATATATATCGTCAAAGAATGAGAGGTCAATATAGAAACGTTGTTTTAATTTGAATAAAATAAAGTACGCATCAAGTGCGCTTGAAACCAAATTAACAACATGGCAAGAAAGAAGAAAAAGAAAAAAAAACAAAGAACACACTGAAGATGGAGCCTACCTTCGAAATATATTTGTGATAAATTTCAAACAAGTAAAATATTTGTTTATTTGTTTTTGATATTACGTTGTGATTTGGTTTCAAGCGCATTTGATGCGTATTTTATTATATATATATATATATATATTAGTAGTAGTAATTATAAAATATATATAGCGATTAAGCTACAGAGAATATTCCGCGTTTCATCCACCCTATGATTCCTCAGTTATGCTAGAATTTTGTGGTTGTCTTGCGTTTTTATATACGCACCTTCTATTGAGTTTTTAGTTAGCCACCAGCTTTCTAGTTTCCACAATACCCTTCTGTTGTGAGGCAGTCGCCCTCCAAATGGACTCTTCTATCCATTATATAAACCACAGACCTTTTGATCCTAGGTATGGATTAAACACCAGAGCGACCTGCGCCTGCTCGGTGACGTTTACTACTCTTTTCAGTTGTAACCTTTTTACATTGTTGTTCCAGTAATATATTGTTTAAACTTTATTCCGTTGTACTGTTTACTTTGTGGCTTATTGCAAGCCATAACACTGGCGACATTGGATTCGGAAAACGTACTCACGTTTAAAAACAGTGTTCTAAAAAAATAAACACTGACGACATTGGATTCAAGGAGCATACTAAAATCGAAACCAGTAACGACATTGAAAAAAATACTCACGTTGAAATAGTATTTTAAAAATACTAACGACGTCGGACTCATATTTAAGTTAAAACATACTTATCAATGTATTCTTATGTACATCTATATCAAAAACACTTGTAAACGCTTTTTTTTATTTTAAAATTTTTTATTTCCATACTTTGTGAACCAAGCGTGAACACAGACACCACAGTTTTAATGAACCACCGTTCTGCCAGATCAAACATACCCATTCCTGTGTCTCGATACATCTTCTATCATTATATGTAATCAGTTTTTTTAAAATAATCAACCATATAGGAGCCTATTCGTGATCACACACACACACACACACACACACACACACACACACACACACATTAAGCTTTATATTATAGATATTTGCAAATAAATAATTCGCAGTGTAATATCCGTTCTCAACATACCAATGAGATCAGAAGTTTTACTATCGGCAAAACTATTATTTTTCTTATTCTTTGTTTATAATTTTCTTATCATTTTCCTATTGCTGTGGATGCTAGACATTCGACCACCTTTTCAGACTCTCTAACCGAGAGATCGTTTAAAGATTCTAATCATCCCTATGAAATGATTGCGGTAGGGATATTTGCGACGTCTGGCATAGGATACATTAGTCTAGAAATGGAAAATATAATAGAATAAGGATAAAGGATGGATTAAGATAAATAGAATGCAGGATAAATAATATGGCTGATAGATAACTGGAATTTAGTTGGGGGATGGGTATTATGGGAGTGATTATATGTGAAGTATGCGTGTGTGTGTGTATGTGTGTGAGGGGTAAAACAGAGGAATATAGAAATTAGAGAAAAATGTCAAAATGTGGCACTCTATCGTAGTGCCACGCTTGGTGGTTGCTTATGGACCCTCCCCCTGCATGTAATTTGGCTGTAGGCGGAGGGATACATAGAAATGCAACCTCAGAATTTCCTTTCCTCTTTCGCTCTCTTTTTCGTCTGGACAGCATGAGGTGAGCACATATTTTCTGTCCCTCTGTAGATGAGAGGAAGGGGAGCCCCTCCTCCTCTCATCATTAGTTAGGTTAGTTAGTTTTAAGGAGCCAATTGTGTTCAGTTTATTGTATAAAAACATCTGTAGAATAAAATAGTGAAGATCTTATATATACAGTTATGTCGTGTGTTGTTTGTGCCTGTATTGAATGTCTGCATAAGGTCAAAGGAAACGTGCTTGAAGATGAAGAAGATTCTATACAGAATGACACCAAAGTGGGGACACAGCCCTAAGTGAAGGAGATGGCTACACCCAACATTTCAGGTATGCCTTTGATCTTACCTCTGAGAAAAGACGTCGAATCGACAGATCTTCATACGCGGACTGTTTCCAGGACATTTAATGTAACACATGGGTCGGTCACACGCCAGCGACCGGCAGATCATGTTATGAAAATAGTGAGTAGGTAATGAGAAAATGATAAATGATAATACAGTAGAATGAAAATGTGAAATACAGTTGGAAAAATAGAAGAAATTCTAACGCATATAGATTATAGAAAGCATATAGAGAACTCAAAGTAATGAACGAAGATTATATAATAAATTCGGTAGTGACTGAGGGCAAATTGTCATATGTTTCGTGTTATGAAGGACATTGCCGGGGAATAGCAAGTAACTTGAACGATCATTATTATGATCCTTGTTGATGGTTGGAAAATATAATATATAGAACATATCATCGAGGTATTTTTACAGATAAAAATATTTATGGCAGAAATATACCGGGAATGCTAGCGTGCAATATTAATACATTTACGGATGACATCAGGTGAGCTTAATGCTAAGTGTACTAATGACGTAATGAGATAGTTTAGAAAAGTCAGACAGTTTTAGTTTAGAGTTAGAAATGAGAGTTAGACTTTAGAACGGAAGATATCGTCTCCACATTTGGAAGCCAGGAGAAACGTGACCTTAGCATAATGTAGCAATCAAAAGATGTAACCGTCGCAAACTCCAAAAACACAAATAAACTTATATCAAATATATAACCTATTGTTGTTGGTTTCCTTTGACGGAAGATTAACTTGGATAATGGGAAGAGAACACAACACAATGAAGAAAGGAATGATGTTAAAGAAATGTTTTATTGTATGCCTTGCACACTTCTTCTTTGCTGGGAAGCAGCATGAGTGGTGCTATTCCATAAACTGCTGTTTGGACTCCGACTTGTACTAGTGACACCAAGTCTTGTCACCAGTGATGATGCGGTTTAAGAATCCATCACCTTTTGCTTTTTACTTATTCACCAAGTCCTGATAGTCATCCCAGCGGAGGTTCTTTAGGTCCTGAGCATTAGGACACTCATTGTTGTATTCTAGAGTTAAGAACTCACATTCAACATGCATTTCATTCAATATTATCTGCCAATCAACGCAGATGAGTTGGTTGAAGCACACAGTGTTTTCTAGGGTGCTGGCAGTGCATGAGCTCCCGGAGTGTGCTTTGTCATTCACGTCTGTTGCCACTCTGAAATCAACGAACCCACCTCCTGACTGTGTTGACATCAACTACATTGGCATCATAAACGTTCAACCGGCATCAGTGAATGTTGATCAGTTCAATTTTTTTCGGCATGGTGGAATTCAATGACGTATCTCTGCTTCTGAGGCACACCGTCCGTATCTGCAGCAGAGAGATGAAACTTTCATATCATGAATGCATAAGCTCAGTTCTGATCACAATGCGATTTGCAATCTCCTGTGATATATTAAAGCGAAATAAAATAAGAGACATCACTTTTGGAACAGCCCTCGTGTGTGAGTCTCTCTCTCTCTCTCTTATATATATATATATATATATATATATATATATATATATATATATAAACGTGTGTGTGTGTGTGTGTGTGTGTGTGTGTGTATGTGTGTGATTTCGTCGTTTGAAGTCTTTAATATACAATATCTATGGTGTTTTGGCCCCTTTGTATTTATTCTTAAAATTTCCGCTTGAATTATAGCCAAGAATGAATGGTAATAAATCGATTAATAGGCGGGAAATTGCTCTATAAGAAACCAGCATATTTTATTATTTTATTGTTCTTTTTTCCCCAACTAATTATTTTTGCACAAACTCTCAACAAAATTACACCATGCAACTTTTTCTTTTTCTGTTTCTTTTTCTTTTTCTCATCTCTCTCGTCCTTTTCCTTTTTTCATATCCATCTCTTATCTGCCCATTTTCTCTCTTATTATCCTCGATTTGTCACTTTTCTCCCTCTCACCCGCATACTCTCTCTGCCACTATTTCTCCCCTTCGTCTTTCTTTCTTTCTTTCATTCTCTCTCTCTCTCTGTATATATATATATATATATATATATATATATATATATATATATATATATAGTAGTTTATAAAATATATATGGCGATTATGCAAGCCTGTCGAATCCTATAGTTGGATGAAACGCAGAATATTCAGTGTAGCTTAATCGCCATATATATTTTATAAACTACTAACTAGCTCTACCTACGTATTGAGCACTTTTGAAGTAAATACTTAAAGTTTACGCATAAATCTATACTTTCGTATATTAAATTTATGTGAATAAATGAAGTAGTTATATATATATATATATATATATATATGTAATATTTTTTTCATCAGGCAAGAAAGATTCAAAATTAAAAAAATTACAAATGGTTCAAGATATTTTTATACGTTTATGTTATACTTCCCCTCTTATCACTCTCTCTAAGCTTTCTCCCAAAATATCTTTTTACCGCCTCTTCTTCGATTAAAATTTGATTTTTGTAATTAATTTTAAATTCATAAGATCATTAACTACGCTCCACACCAGTATATCTCCTCTAAAATTGAAAATGGCCCTGAACCCCTTTTATTTTTGGAAATTTTAATTTTTCTTGCGTGGTGAGATCTATTATGATCGAAACGGTCTGCACATAGTATCAAGATATGACTGTATTTACATAAAGACTAATAAAAAAATATAATTTGCTATCTTTGATTGAGCACTATCAACGAACTTTGTTGAAATTCAATTACTCTTCGTTTTGGATATCTCTCTACCTGGAATATATATATATACACCGATGAAGACTGAAGGATCGGTCGAAAATTATGTACTTATGAAAAAAGTTTTTTAATTTTTTTTCATAATATTATTATTTTGTATTCCTGCACGTCACCAATTAAAAACGAATAAAGAAAAGTTATAAGCTTTTATACTTTTCGCATTCTTTTTTATTCATATATATATATATATATATATATATATATATATATAGAGAGAGAGAGAGAGAGAGAGAGAGAGAGAGAGAGAGAGAGATAGGAAGGACCGAAACCTGCTTAGCTAACCTTTATTTTCATTTTTTAGTTTTTTAATCATGTTGATTGGTCTGTATTTAGCCATAATTAAATTTTGTACCCTCCCAAATATTTCATGTTCATATACCAATAAAATCAAAGTCAATATCAATTGATTCAATTAATTAAGCTGCATTATTATCGGGTTTCATAATCGAGAATGCGTATAATATTTTTGCCAAATCAAGACAACAAAATATAAAACAAGAACATCATACGGTGTATTTCCTTATGTGTTACAATTTTCTTGTAACCATCTGGACAAATTTAAACATTATATCATTATTGTAAAAATATTCCAAAAATAGTAGACAGTAAAATGAACATATAAAGTATGAACTTTGAAATAAATAAAAATTATAAAAAAAGGGCAACGGAAGAAGGTATTTATAACAAATTTATTAGCATTAAAAATGAAATTAAGAATATGTGAAATATAAGGTAGAAATATATACACCACTTAACCCACGGTTTTTGTTGAACAGATCATAAACCTGACTTCAACAATAAACCCAGCATAAGATTAATTGCACCATGTGTTTCAGATTTAGGTAATATTAGTAAAAAGATATTGGACGGTATTAAACCTACTTTAAAATCTAAAATCCAACATAACTTTTGGATTTCTTCTGGTGAGATTATAGATTGGTTCCAGAAAACACTTAAGTACACAAACAGTAAATTCATTATGTTTGATATTGATTCATATTATCCATCTATAATTCCTGAACTCTTTGAAAAATCAATAAAATTAGCAGAAAATGAAACAGATATAATGAGATTAGCAATGGAATTTATAAAACTAGCAAGAAAGCCCTTAATAAGATACGATAATGTATTATGGACAAGAAAGGATCGAGAAAACCACTTTGATGTTACTATAGGATTGCCAGATTCTGTGTGATTAATGTAAACTTTTTAATTTATAGTTTTTCTTAAAAAAAAAAAGGAAAAAGGAAAAACAAAGATGTCGTAACATATAAATTGAAATTTATACGAAACTAAGGCAAATTCAGAAATGAATAGCTGGACATATAAATAGAAACTAAAATCTGAGAGATGTAATTTCGGAGTTGGGGAGTAAATCAATCAATAAATAAATCAGAAAGGAAAAAAAATTACTTAAAAAATATTAAAAGATATAATGAATATAAAAATAGAAAATTTGAGAAATATCTAAATTACGAAAGTGGGATACCTAATTCGTATGGAATCGAAAAAAAATAAAGAAATGAATAAATAAAATAAAATAAGGATGAACAAGGTGAGCCCAAACTGCTTGTTCGCTTAAAATAGAGATTATGGATATATTCATATAGATATGACAAATATATTTTGGTGTCTGAAGAGAAGCTATATTTGGAATATTTTTTAAATAATATGTTTAAATGTGTCCAAATAGTCACGAAACAATTGTAACACATAAGAAAATACACCATATGATTTTCTTATTTTATATTTTGTTGTCTTGATTTGGCAAAAATATTATATATATATATATATATATATATATATATATATATATATATATATATATAAATGCGACGCTCGCTCTTTGTTTACAAACAGCGGTTAGAGCACTAAAAGTGGTGGACGGATGTTTGTTTAAATAGACATTTGGCGAGATTATTTACGGGCGCCGCTCCCGTGAGTCGATCGGTAGAATTGCTGACTGTCAACGCAATGGTTCTAGGTTCAATCCTCGGCTTGGGAGAGGTGCTAGTCTAGCGGCACTGATGAGTTGTGATACAACGAAACAGGACTGTATGTCGATGAATACAAATATATATATATATATATATATATATATATATATATATATATATATATATATATATATATATATATATGCACTTTATTTTCTTTTTCTTTTTTACAGTCTTTTCTTTTTTTCACTCTTTATCTTGCTTACTGTTTTTCTTTCCTTTCGTTCTCTTTCTGGCGTTTTTTTTTTATCTCCCTTCTTTTCTTTTTCTCTCTACCCCGGGCTACCAACTAGTATTATTTTCTCTCACTTTCCCTTATCTATGCTCCCACTTCCTTTCATTATATCTGTTTATCTTTTTCACTGCTTTTCTACTCCACTTTCTATCTTTTTCTCTCCTTCTACTTCTCTCTTTTATTCTTGCTCTTATCTTGTTCACTCTATACTCCCTGCTCTATTTTTCTAGTTTATCTTTCTCTCCCTTTTTTTCTCTTTCTCCCCTCTTCCTTTTTCACTCTTTCTATCTCGTTCTCTCTTCTCTTGTCGATGCCTACCTTTGTTTACTGATAGATACTGCGAATACTCCCATTTTCTTCCATTTCTTAAGAGTAATGCTGTGGTACTTAAATCACGTCACGAATGAACGTGTGTTCCACGTACAACGGGAATGCTCCACTAATGAACTCCATTGAAACGGACAATATTATTTCTTATTTTGGCATGTAGTTCTTTTCTATCGTTTTATATTAAAAAAAAGAACAAAAAAGATATATGGGGTTTTGTTTCTTCTTTCTATACACGTAGAACAGGTAGCAACAGACGTAGTTCTCTTTTTACTTACATACTGAAGCAACATTTAGTCAAGGCTTTTCTACAGAAAAGAGCGTGCTCCTTTTTGTTGCGGCTAAGGAGTGAAGTACTCATTTTTTTATCGAGCAGTACATATATTTAGTTCTCTTCAACTTCAAGGACTGTGACACCAGGGTTGGAAAGTGCGATAGAGAAGTAAGCGCGCCAGAGGAGGTGCACCTTAACCTGCAAAAAGTGCCTAGGCAGTTCCGTCAGCATTCCGCGGGTAAGGTGCCTCAGACGATTATCAATATGCTAACCACTTCTCAAAGAGAGGAGGCAAATCCTGGACGAATGGACTTCGTAGAACTGCACTGAAACAGTATTACATCGCAATCAACAGAGACCATGTCATTACAGGAATGGTCTAATCTCTGTTGATTTTCAGGGCCGGGTCCAGCAGTGGAGACAAAAGTAAATACTTATTCGAAAATAATGTTAAAAGTGTGTTGAATCTTTCAACAGATTATTTGAAGATGCTTATTTTAAGATGCAGATATAGCGGAGAAAGAAGCAGCTATTTACATTAGGAGCGGTTCCTTAGTAAGATCATGAAAGGGAAGGCACCCCAAATTTAAGAATGGAGAAGGAAAAATACAAGTGTCTATTTGTAGTTTAAGGCGTGTTCTGATTGGCTGTACAATTTCAAGAGTGTTAATGAAGATTGGCTGCTTTAACTTTGAAAAGCAAACTAATGTATAAAGTCTTGAGTCTCGAAAAATTTATTCATATTTTTTCATTTTTGGTTGTCCCAATACCGTTTGAACTCGCTGTAAAAAAAATAATAATAAAATAAAAAAAATAATTCAATGGATACAATTCATACAAATTTTAAATTCGGAAAAAACTATTTCATTTTATTTTCAAACACACACACACACACACACACACACACACACACACACACACACACACACACACACACACATATATATAATTTACACCGAAATAAGCAAGAAATTGCGTATTGAACGAATAACGAATTCGTCGATTGCTAAAGATAATGGCCAACAAGCTGGGAATAATATGTATACATATATATGAGAGGAAGATATCAAGAATCAGGAGGAGGAGTATCAAGAGGAGGATGAGGAATCAGATTACTGCATAAAGGTCAGGAAGATCGTGCTTGAGAATTGTCTTGCCTGTCTGAAATTCTCATCATTGATCGCAGTTATTTATTAACATTTAGGAGATGCAGGTTCTTCTCCCATAAGCACAGCAATGCCCAGCGGTTGAATAGGAAATTGGGGAATGTTTAGTCTAGCTCTGAACACTCAAAGAAATAGTGCAGATTTGCAGTTCCTGTCCCATCTTTCGTGTAGAGGTAGAGACGACGAGAAAACGAGAGATTGTTGCTGACTCCGCCTGGATTTATACGAGTCCTATTATAACTGGGTAGCTCTGATATTTGAACGTTGCCACGCTCTCTGCCACGTTGAGGAAGGGTTGAACCTTAGTAACGGTGTTTTTTTTGTTGTTTTTATTTTTGTTTTGTGGTCGTATTTCCATGGCATATCAAGCATCATTGGTTCATTTTATGTTGAAATTGTACATGTTTTTGTATATGATAAATTTGTACATTCAGTACGACTGTAAACAAATGCCGAGATAAGCGGAGAGCGCATACAGTTCCTAGAATTCCCAAATGGTCACCCCTCTGGTACTAACCAGGCTCAACGTTGCTTAACTTTGATGATCTGACGAGAATCAGTGCGTCAACGCGATATTCTATTTGCGCACCTCCTGCCACAAAAAATTCATAAGCAGGCATCCCTTTGTGGATATCCATAGTCTGTCAAAGACTGAAGAAGACTATTTGTAGATTCATTTCGATTATAGATTTTTGCTACAAAAACCATTTGGTATTTCGAAATGGTCAACAATTTAATAGTGAATCAGGCTCAACATCGCTTAACTTTGATTATCTTAGGCGAACTGGTGTGTCGACAACAAAACCTTTTTTTACTAATAAGTAACCGCTTATCAATACTGAAGTGCCACTGGAGGATAAAGCTTGTCAGGTAGACAGTGACATAATACGTTGAAGATTAGAGACGATGATCGAAACTGCGCCGAGTTTGCTTATTTAAGAGCAAGGCTCGACAAAAATTTGTTAACATTGGACATAAACATATTTTGTAGTCAGCTGGAAATAAACTACGTAGTATTGTGTTCGACAAACGTGATATCCTTGGAAAGAAACTTTGCTCATGGAAGTTCAGTTTAGTTTTAGGCACACAGATGAAGAAAAGAGGATAAATTACAGTGATTAGAACGCCTTGGAAAGAAACTCTGTTCATGGGCATAAGTTCTGCTTGAGTTTAAGTAGAAACGAAGAAAAATGTTATTTGCGATCATTGTACATAGATGAGGTTTTGCTGTTACGCAGGGGGATCAGGGAGTGCCGCACATTTGAGTACCTACCATAAAAATAACGATAGAATAGGAAAAGAAAACAGATAAACAGACAGTTTGATTTATTTTTTTTTTTTATTCTTTTTCAATTCAAACAAGACATCTTGCCATTTTAAAGTAACGTGTTCTTATTAGGAATCGTTTCTAACATGTGAATGAGGGGAGTTGAGCAGCAAGATATCTGTTCACCTCACATTTAAACTTCTGCAGGTTAGTACAGTCAGTGAAGCAGGAATCCGGGAGGAAATTCCAAAGTCTACGAGTCCGAGGAAAAAAATATTAGAATAGAAGACTTTCCAGCATTTAGGGATCTCGACAGTGAAGGGGTGGGATTTTGCTGCTTGTCGGATTAGTCGAGACTATGTATGTCAAGGGGGCACAAATGCTATTAGTTCATCAGTGCAAATTTTGACGATGAGACAGCGTGGGGCATATTAGATTTTAGACTCCTTTTGGATCCTGTCAAAGACTGAGAGACTAATGGTAGTTTGGATGCCGAGGAGTCAAGTTCAGAAGGCATACACTCACAAAAGAGATATTTTATAAATGTTTACGATGGAAGTTTACAACACTGGAAAAACCATAGAATGTTCTTGAATATTTTTAGAGTTCTTGTAAAAACAAGAGAATTATTTAGCTAAGACATCGAAGAAACCAAGGTCGATAGTTTAAGAGTCGTGAATTACAGGGGTCAGAAAATTGTAATAAAAATGTCTCTACTCAATTATGATTTATATTTCATTAAAAGTTATTAATAAGAGTCAACGTGCATTAGTTTTCATGTTAGAAAAAAAGTTAAACTATGGTTTGGAAGATTTCAATGAAAAAATTGACCTTTGAATGGACAGACGAGAATGAAAGAATTCAAGCAGTTTGTGTATGTGTCATGCATTGTAAGTGTGAATACTACGTGTGACAGTATATGTTTATGTGAGTTGAGAATTATGCATCTGTGTGTTCGCTAATGTTCGTATGCAGTTGTTGTGTGAGTGAAGAGATTCGGCAGGCTCAAGGGCCAATCGAGAGGCACCGAGAGGCATCGATCTGTAGACTTGGATCAATTGGGCTCCACTGGTTAAGTGAAGAAAATCTGGCCCTTTAAAGGACTAAAGTGACAGCCAGAAAGGCCATTTCGAATAAATTCATAAAATCATCTGATTGGTCCAAAATATAATTATTTATTTTTACTTCAAGCGGATGACTTAGACGCGCACGAGCTTAAACATTTCATTTTGGATGTCGAGGTGTAAACATTGGCAGCCTCAGGAGATGCAACAATACTCAGCAGGAGTAGTCCATCCAAGATTGAATTATGACCTTGTAAAGATATAGAATGTCTCTCGTGTGGACAATTACTAACTCAATAAAGGGAGTTAAAAAAATATCTGATAAAAATATTTTAAATAACAATAATAATTATCTGTTACTCATTTTGCAAAGATTAAATTATAAACACTCCCAAACGGCACCTTAGTCCTGGATATGACCTTAAACTATATCCGATGGCGAGGCTCCAGCTTGCGGGCTTTGGGGAGTGTAGAGCCATCCTTTAATTACCATTGCTCCCAGGTCCACTCTGACCCGGCGTGGTAGTACCTATTAGGGTCCCAACTATGAATTAAATACAAACCGACTTGAAAAAATATATATATATATTCTATTAAAAAAAACGAAAAAAACAAGCAACCTGAACGGCACCGGGTCAGGACTGCTAGTACATATATAATGACAAAATACTTAAAAGAAACTAGGTAAATAATAAATAGAAGAAAATGATGTCATTTTATTAGTATATTTAAAACTAGCAGGACCCGTGGAAATTCAGCGAATCAACAAATATGCTTTGATAAAGTAGATATTATTTTCCTAGATAGCACACAATAACAAGCAGCAAATATGAGTTTATTAACATTTCTATAAAAATAGTGTATATTGTATTTTTAATACAGAACTGATCCAAATGAGATAAATTAATAAATACTCAGAAAGTAATATTATGCTACATAGTTCAATTCAAATAATAAAATAACGTTGTAATCTTTCAATCCAGCACTTATTGGCAGACAATGTTCTTCTTTTTTCCCTGTTTCTTTTGAATGTTCCCCTTTTATGTAACGTTTTGCAGACTTCTTTCTTTAACAAAGAACCACTGCGCGTCAAAATTACTCCTTTCTCACACCATTACAACTATAATGATATATTTTTATTCTATTATACTCGAGAAAAAAAAAGGCAACATCAAAAAAAAGTTACTCTCGTAATCTTTTCCAGGATTGCTAGGTTGGAATTTTTAAAGCCAAATTTTGCGAATTCGGCCTTTTTATTAAACAGTTTTGCCTCCAGAAATTGTATTTGGTCTTTTATTAAAGCGTAACGTACGGACCAACAAAGGAAAGGACAATCACAATATCATATAGATTAATAATAATAATCTCATTTTGTACGAATAATGTGAAACAGACATTAAAGTGTAAATACTCTCGGGCAAACGCCGGGTCGGGATTGCTAGTACACGTATAACGACAAACCAGGGGGGGAAAAAAAAAGAGAAACAAACCAGTGAATAAAAAAGAACAAAAAATTCAGATGTCATAGTAGGAGAACATGTTTTATATTTATCCCAATTGTTCAGTCGGGAGGACTTCAAATAGAGAAGACAGACTTCTAATCGGTAATGAATGTCACATTATTATCTCATAAACGGTTTTATAGGAAAGAACGAAATCTCTAGCAGAGATAAAATGCTAAGTCGACCATATTTCATTTGACTCAATTATTACATGGTGAGATGTAAGCTAACAAGCTGTTTTCTTTTTATTGGTGTGTACAGGAGATGAAAACGTCTATTAGCAAACAATGTTCAGGTACATTTTATGGCCTAGAATCTACTGCCTGTCTCGCAGTTTAACCCTTCCGCCCTTTCTATTATTGAGCGAGAATGTTAGTCAACGTTACACCGTGTGCACTATATTCTACAGTCTCTCTGTCTCCGTCTGTATTTCTTTCTCCCTCCCTCGCTCTCTATTACTTCCTTTTTCTCTCATCCTCTCTACTCCTTTCTCAAACCATTGCAACTATAATGATATATTTTTTAATCTATTATACTCGAAAAAAAAAGGCTACATCAAAGAAAAGTTACTCTCGTAATCTTTTCCAGGATTGCTAGATTGGAATTTTTAAAGCCAAATTTTGCGAATTCGGCTTTTCTGTTAAACAGTTTTGCCTCCAGAAATTGTAGTCTCTGTTGCTTATCAATCTTAAAGAGCTTGTTCTTCAGATTATTGCTCATTACTTGACGACCTTGCTTTGGGGATTAGTAATGCACTAGCGAGACCTGTGGAAATTCCACAGGAGACTCATTCATATGTAATATATTGATGTTGGCATTCTGAAGATGTTCAGCGTAAATGGGGACGCTTTGATATTATTGTAGCTCTTTTGTTAACATTGAAAAAGTATTTTTCTTAACTAGTAGGAACGCCTGGCGTAGAGTACGCTTCAATATGATATTTTAATTCGTGCAGATTTCGTATATATTATTATAGAGTTAATGTTCTATCTATTTTTATATATTATAAAGTTACGATTTCAAAAAAACAAAACAAAACAAAAATATATATATATATATATATATATATATATATATATATATATATATATATATATATATATATATATATATATTCATGTGATTTGGGTGCATCAGCTTGAATTGAAACCGAAACCAAAACTTTTGAAGAATTCTCGGTAAAATTATTTCTGACAAGAAGTGGAAATACATAACAATTAAATGACCCGGATGTAAGCGTGACAGAGAAAATAACACACACGCTATCGTATTAATATATAGATGGCTAATGTATCTCTATCCATTTATTGTATTCTCTATTGTAGTAAATTCATCCTACTATTGTTTGTTCCTGCCAGTTAAGTACAAGGGCGTAGCCAGCCGTGCTTTCCATGCTTTTTGACCCTTCTCCCAACCTCAGAGAAGTCGACCGAATTTTTTCTCTAATCTAAAGCGCCAGTAGGGCAGCCAGAGAAGGGCAGGCGGGGATTTGCTTTATAGTAAATAATTTGCTCACTAAAAGGTGAATTATTTACAGCTTGCGAATCGATTTTACCTGCCATTTCACAATAACGCCTGAAAATTTAACTACCTATAGGGTAATTTTGAAGGATTGGGTTTATTTTGTTTCGGTCCGTTTTGTTCACAATATTTACGAGTTTATTTTCATTTTCTTTGTACGAAAACGAATGGAAACTTTCCTTATCGTTTCGTTTCATTTCGTTCACTTTTCGTTTTGCTTTGTACATCTATAAGTACTTAATTACAACCAGAATGTGGCCAACGGTACCAAGGATTAGGTGTGCAAGAAACTTCGTAAAAAATATTGAACAATTCGACACCCTGTCTTTCCAAGCTTATAACTACTCGAAAAATGTAATTCAAACTCTATTTTTTTTTCAATTAAAGGAGCAAGGACCAAGGTTTCATTAAAAAAAAAACAACAAAAAAACAACAACGTGATTTTTAAAAAAAAAAGGTTTTAAACTTCGGACTTTACAGGAAAATTTCTAAAAAACATTACTTTTTTGTTTTAAATTTGAATATATTATTTATTGATCTCTTATCTTCAATTTGTGATATATAAAACTTTGGTGAGTAAATTAATTATTTACTTTTTAATAGACATTTCAAAATGGGGGGCGTGAATTAAAAAAAAACGTTTGTCTAAAATATTATATTCAGTTTATTGGAAAGAGCATAAAATTTCACATTGACCCTGAAAATATCGTAAAAATAGAATCAATAGAAAAATTTTGATAGATTTTTAAAGTTTAAAAATTGAAAAATTCTGAACTCGTAAAATTCAATTAATTTCATTAGTTTTTTAAAAAATAAAAAAAATAATATTTCTATTACTTTTTATACAACTTTAATAGTTTATTTTGGAAGTATAATCCATAAAGAAAATAAACAACCCACTTTTAAAAGAGAATTACGAGTTTTTATATTTTATTCGCAGTTTCGTGTTAGGGGTGTGAAAAATTCCTACAAAAATTCTGATACACCTAACCAAGGATTAATAAAAAAAACTATGAAACATGGAAAGATAATTAGGACAGCCTCAAAATTGCATTTATTGATCAGTTTGGTTAATTTGACAAAGTAATTATATAAAAATTTCATGAATCAATCTAAATATTTAAATTTCATGTTATAAGAGCATTCACTGAGCATTAATTGCAATGTTTTAGACAACCCTAATAAAAATATAAAACAACCGAAATAGATCAGAGGAAGAGCCAATGTTTTTTTCTTTTTTCTTTTTGCTTTTGTATATATAATACATTACAGTTTCTTAGAAAAGAAATCAGTCATTTTAGTGAATTAAAGATATAAAAAATAGATAGAGATAAAAATCGTATTTAAAAACAATAATTTGTTAAACCATTAAAACTATTGCTGATCTTCTTCGGGTGTATCTTCTCGAACTAAGAAATCTACATAAAATCTTGATTGGAGCCCTTTATTTAATCCATGTGGGGTAGCATGTTCTCATTCTGTCAGCCATGACTGCATAGAAGTCTTAAGTAATCCACAATTGTATTCATAGTGTCGTTTTCAACCTCCAGAAGGGTGTTACTTAGAACTGAACCTAACATAGTACTTTATCCGTTACGCCACGGATCCTTGTAAACAATTCTAGTGTGCATTTTGGTAGCTTTAACCTATTACTGTTTGTAGATGTATATTTTTTACGATAGATTACTGTTTATTACTTCAAATAACTTTATGCACTCTGTGGATTAAATAAATGGTTCCATTCGAAATTCTGTGCAGATTCCCGAGTTTGGCAGAAAGAAGCGTGAGTTCAACAAGATTTTTTTTTTTTTTTTTATTACATTTTCACCCCAAACAAGGCACATTGCCACTTTGGTGTAGGGGGCTACTATCAGGGGAAACATCTACTGGGGTACTATGTAGGGATTAGGGCAGCGAGATGTTGGTTCACGTTGCACTTGAACTTATGCATGTCAGTACAGTTGGGGAAGCAGTGACCCGGAATGGAATTCCAAAGTCTAGCAGTTCTGGGGAAGAAACTACTGGAGTAGAAGGATCTTTTACATCTAGGGATCTCTACAGTGTGGGGGTGGGATTTTTCAGCTTGTCGGGTCTGTCGAGGGTGTTCACGTCGTGGGGGCACAAGTGCTTGCAGTTCTTCAGAACATTCACCATTATAATACTTGTAGAACAGGCAGAGGGATGCAACGTTTCGACGATGGGACAGAGGCTGAAGTTTAGATGCCAGTTTAGGGCCTATCAGATTTGCAACTCTCTTTTGAACCCTGTCAAGGAGCGAGAGACTAGTAGCCGATGCACCGGCCCAAATATGACAGCAATACTCCATACATGGGCGAATAGTGGCCTTATAGAGGTACAGGATACTTTCGGGTGTTAAAAGTTTTCTAGCACGGTAGAGAGAGCCCACCTTCCTTGCAGCGGCCCTGGCAATGTCCTCGATGTAATTGTTCCAACTCATGTTTCCTGTGAACGTTAGGCCAAGGAGCTTGAGAGACGTACTCTCAGATAAAGAGTCGTTGGCCATTGCTATAGGTGGTAGAGAAGGTTTCTTGTAATTATTGAATGAAACCAGTTTTGTCTTGGTGGCATTGAACGTTACCATCCATTTTTGTCCCCATTCCACTACTGATTGGAGGTCATCCTCTAGTGTTTCTGCCATTACTTTAGATATATGTTCGTTTGTTTTCCTGTCGTGCCTGCTATAGAGTGTGGTGTCATCAGCATATATACCCATCTCAGAGGCAATCTTGTCGGGGAGGTCATTTATGAATATCAGGAACAGCAGAGGTCCAAGGATAGATCCTTGGGGCACTCCCGCATTTATATCATATTGTTTAGATGTACGACCGTCGAGGACAACCTGGATTTTTCTCTTATCTAAGAAGGATTTAATTATGTTAAGTATTCTACCAGTGATACCGTAAGATCTAATCTTCCTGAGGAGACCCTCATGCCATACCCTGCAAAAGCCTTAGATATATCTAGAGCTACCGCTCTGCCCTCTCCCACTTTGTCCAGTGAATGGTATATATGTTCAGATATTACAGTGAGGATGTCTGCCGTGGAACGGGCTTGTCTAAATCCATATTGTTGGTCGGTCAGAAGTTTAGCATCTGTAAGGTGCTGGACTAGAGCATGGTTAATTAAGGTCTCAAATATTTTGGCAAAAAGTGGGAGGAGGCTAATAGGGCGATAATTTAATGGGTCAGTTCTTTCGCCAGAATTCTTGAATACTGGTACTACAGAAGCAGTTTTCCAACAGCTCGGAAAGCAAGATTCATTAAGGCATTTGTTGTAGAGTTTGGAGAGAACTGGAGCTACTTCGGCTGAGCACTTTTTTAATAGCACAGCTGGGATGAGGTCGGGTCCACATGCTTTGGAAGTGTCAAGGTTTTTTATGATAGCATGCACCTGAGCAGGGGTGATTTTCAGATCGTCTAGCGTGGCGTCTGTCCGCATAGGAAATTGAGGTAGGAGGTGGTTTAGAGGGTCCAGTGTGGAGTTTGAGGCAAACCGACTGGCAAGCATGTTAGCCTTCTCGGTTGCTGAGCAAAGAACCTCGTGATTGTTGGTTAGTGGGGGAATTGTTGATTGCCCATTATTTACTACACTGTTGTAGATTTTCCAGAAGTCACGAGTTCCTAGTTTTTGTGCTTCGATGCATTTTTTAGTGGTTTCCGTAAATTCCCTCTTAGCTTAATTCTAGCTTCTATGTACTTTTGTCTGTTTGAACTGGACTTATGTCGATTAAACCTGCGGAATGCATGCTGCCTTTGAGCAATGGCAGTTGCGCAAGTCGAAGTAAACCATTGGGGAGAGTGGGGCTTGCTATAGAATTTCCGCATGGGAACATGCGCTTCGATTGCAGTTTTGAACCATTCAGTGGTCTCGGATGCACACTGTTCAGTAGGAAGAGAAAAAATATTTCCCCATGGGGCGTCTCTGATAAGATCTCTGATAGCTTCCCAGTCAGCCTTTTTATAATATCTCGTTGTTTTGAGCACTGGCTCTTCAGTTTTGGGTCTAGAGTTTAGGGCGATTTCAACCATTATCACCGCATGATCAGCGTTCCCAAGTGGGCTATCGGCTTTCGTTACACAATCATCAGGAACTGTGGTCAAAAACAGATCTAATAGTGATGCGTGTTGTTCTTCCTGATCAGGGAAGCGGGTTGGAAAAGTAACAATTTGCGATAGGGAGTGAGATACAGAGAAGCTATGAGTTGCGCCGCCTGCTGCATCTGTGTAAGTAGAGAATCGAAGCCAGTTTTTGTGATGGACATTAAAGTCGCCAAATACATGTACTTGGGCGCTAGTATCGAAGGAGAGTGCTGTGTCTATGCTGTCAGATACTTTGTTTATTATGGTGCAGTCTTGGGTCGAGGGAGAGCGGTAGAGAAAGTAAAAGTAGCTAATGTTGTGTTGCATGATTAGTCTAAAGCACATAAAGGCTTGATCATCCGTTTCTAGGTTTGTTTCTCTGGTCAAGAAAAGGGTATTACGAATGTAAACTCAAAGTCCGTGCATATGTCTGTCAGAGTCCTTACGGCAGAGTGGGAGATATCCAGGCATGTTAAAGTAGTTAGAGGGGATGGAGGAGTGTAGGTTAGTCTCACTTAGTGCTAAGATATCCGGGGTATTTGTTAGGAGAAATGCTTGAAGAAGATTTGGGGGTAGCATCGATCGAGACGTTATGAGAATAACACTCAAGATGAAAACTATAATCCAAATAATACAAATTATCGATCCTATAGATTCCATAGATTAGTAGGGGATGCCTTTTCTCTTCCCTGCAACCTCTTTTCCACAGAACGGACGTTACGAGCCTGTCTTTGTTTTATCGTTATTTCCATGGCATGTGCTCGTCTGAGCACCAATCTCTGACCCCTCCCCTCGCCAATCGTTTGCGAAAAACACCCGCCTAACTGAAACCACTGTCAATAATTTCCCCCACTCTTTAACTGTGCCTAAATCGAAACGTAGATTCGATGAACAAAGCTTCTTTCTTAGAACTACACGCCTGTGGAACTCTCTTCCGTTCGCCTGTTTCTCAGCTGACTACAACTTGGTTGTCTTCAAGTCCAACATAAACAAATTCTTGATGGACCGCCGCCTTAAGTAATCCAATTTACCAAATTTCCATTACTAAGGATTACTACGATATTATCCCATTTATTACTGTACACTCAATAACCCTTATCCTCGAATGGCCTCTGGGCCTTGATAAGAGATGACTCCTATGTAAAAAAAAAAAAAGAAATCCTCATCTCAAAAATTCAGAAAATAATTTATTTTCAAAAAATATTTTAACACCACTATAATGCATTTCGGTTTCTTAGAAAAACAACTCAGCCATTTCAATTTCAGGCTGTGATTAAAATGTAATATCTTTTCTGTCCTCAATCAGAGTAGGAGACGATTTTTTTAGGATGCATTGCAATTCTTTAGAAAACAAATCAGCAATTTTAGGATTTTAAAAAAATAAAATCCTACTTAGAAACCATTTATTTACAACAACAAAAAAAGAAACAAAACACTTTAATGATACATTTAAATCTGCTATAATGCATTTCGATTTCTTAGAAAACAACTCACCCATTTATTTCTTTATTTGCGGACTATTATCCTCATCTTCGTAATTGTTGTTTCACAACGTTTCAGCCAACTCATCCTCCGGTTTTCATCAGGTGGTTAACCCGATGGGATAGGAATGCTGAGTCTCTTAATTGTATCCTCAGTAATTACTGCCTTCCATAGTTGTTGTTGTCGATTTGGTCAATTAATCCTCTGGTCGGCTTTGAGTAAGATTGAAACCGCTATCTTCAGACAATACTCACCTGGAACTGTAGCGATTCGACGCCTCTATCTGCTGCCCGAAAAGTGAGACGACAACAACTATGGAAGACTGTAATTACTAAGGATAAAGTTAAGAGACTCGGCATTCCTATCGCGTCACAGTTAATCATAGCGGTGAAACAACAACTATAAAAGATGAGGATAATAATCCGCAAATAAATAAATAAAATATACAAATAACTCATCTCAATAATAAAATAATAAACTCAGCCATTTTACTGAATTACTTAAAAAAATCGGAATTCCACTTCCAACAAAGAATTTATTAATAAAAAAACATTAAATTATGTACACTAGAATGCTTTTCTGTTTCTCATAAAATAACTCAACCATTTTAATCACTTCATGAAATTCTATTTTTTTCTGGTTTGAGATTAATTTACTGTTCTTCACGTAATGCATTCACGAATTATTTCAATAAATATTAACTCCAGGGCTCTGCCGGATATAGACAGCTAGTTATTGATTAATTTATGATGAATGAAAGGTGCTGTATTCTAATCGCATAAGAGTCAGATACGTCCTAAGATTGAATACTGTTGCCACATCTGGGGAGGTGCCATTACGAGATCTCTTTCCTGCCCCAAAAGAGTAAAAATCAATTTAAAATCTAGTGATCATTCTGCCGCTCCAGAAAGTGTTTAACCACTGGTGCAATCCTCTACATATATAAAAGTCATTTTTATAGATATAATAGAATAGAATACATTAGAATGCTTTTTCTTATAAAATAGTCAAGGGACGATAACCATTAAGCCAGCTTAGGACGATCTTAAATTGTTTACAAACCTACTTATTGTTACCATAAGGAATCTGTCATGTGAACCATTCACGCATGCACATTCATGAAACAGTTGACAAACAAATAAAAATCTGATGACACCCATCATGCACCAATTTTTCGATTTGGACCTCTTAGCAGCCCCTTTTTTTCTGATGAAAACCGATTAAAAGGTTTTCAACATGTCTGAATATCCTATATACTGAATTTCAAATCTGTAGATAAAAAATTCGTTGAGTATATAGGTTGAGAATTGTCCTCACATACACACATTCTCACTTTTATAGATATAATAGAATAGATAGATATACGCTAGAATGTTTTTCTAATAAAATAAGTCAACCATTTTAATCGCTTCATGAAATTCTATGTTTTTTTGGTTTGAGATTAATTTACTGATTTACAAAGATAAAGTGCATATATGGGGGGGGGGTCGCTAAAAGAACTTTTTCCTGCCTTGGTAGACTACAAAATCGACTTCAATATGTTTTTTGTTTCTTTCCCTATAGCCTCTTTCTTACAGAATAGATACTGTTAGTCGTTCTTTACTCTCGTGATATTCTTATGGTAGATGCTCAACTGAGCTCTAATATCTGCTCAAGCCTCCCTCCGTTTGTAAAACCTTTACAGCAAAATTCATCTAGCTTCTGTAAAGAATTTCCTTTCCTCCTTTTGTCTATTCAAAACTAAATGGAAGTTCCATGAACAAAGTTTCTTTCCACGAACTTTCCATCCATGGAAAACAATACGATGAGTTTACTCCCTAGCTGACTACAACATACAGGGTGACCTAAAAAACAGGCCCTCGTGTACACTTTATGTGATATCTCCATTATTTATTCATCAATTGCCCTTATTTTACAGGACATGGCAGAATCAACGACCGTGATTACAGCAAGACCCCAGTGGGAGCTAGGACAAAGAATACACTGTGTTAAATTTTACTACAAGACAGGTTCGTTTAAGAACACCAAGGACAGTTTCACGCATCATTTCGAATGTGAAAAGGCTCAATCCAAAAGCAGAATTCAGAACTAGGTGGACCACTTCGAGAAGTATAGAACCGTGGAGCACCTCAACGCTGCCAAAGAGAACCGTCTAAGCCACTCCGGACGTCCCAAGAAGCGAAAAGCCGAGCTAGTTAAAAGAGTGAGAGAGTCTCTCTAGCAGAGTCTGAAATGCTCTGTGCATAAGCGAAGTCAGTCCCTCGGTATGTCCCATGACACTTTCAGCAGAGTGCTGGTGAACGATATCAGGGCTTATCCATACAGAATACAGATGCTACAGATCCTTACAGCCTCAGACAAGAAGCAGAGGGGGGCTATGGCAGTCAAGATGCTCGAAAAGATTGAGGAGACATCGAGTTTCTTTAACCTCCTTTGGACCTCAGATGAAGCCCACTTCCATCTTGATGGAAAGGCGAACTCCAAGACAAATGTCTTCTGGGGGTCCTCCAGAACCAATGAAGTAGCCACCAAGCGCCTGCACTCTCATAATTGCACGGTGGGCTGCAATCTCGGCCAGAGGCATCCTCGGTATGTGGAGGTCCTCAAGACCTTCAAGAGTGAGCTCCAGACCATCTACCCGTCGCTCATGTGCATGGAGCAAGTTCTCACACCTCAAACCTGTCCCGTGATTGGCTGAAAGAGAACTTTGGAGGCCGAATGATCAGTCTCAAGACTGATTTTGAGTGGGCACCCCATAGCCCGGACCTAAGCCCCTCCCAGATTTTTTTCTTTGGGGCTATCTTAAGGACAGAGTCTATGCAGGGAAACCCAGAACCATCACGGAACTCAAGGAAGCCATCAAGAAGGAGATGAGAGCCATTACCAATTCGGTCTGTAAGAACGTCATGGACAACTTCGTGCTGTGCCTTAAGAAATGTACAAAGCTAAATGGAGGCCATCTAGAACATATGCTGTAGAACGGAGAAAAAAAGGCCAAAGACCCTAGTGTTTTGATGTGATGTTTTGAATATAATAAACTAGTTATGGCAAAAGTTTCATTTGATTTGGACAAAACACTAAGAAACGGGGCCTAATTAGAGTTGGGGCCCGTTTTTTTTGGTCACCGTGTATTTGTTTTCAAGTAGAATGTTGAGTTTGTTGAGCTTTCCTCTTAAAACGATTAAACCATGCTTATTTTAACCATCGTTTTCTAATGCTCTCAGGGGGTTGTTTCATTGTCTAACAGACAAACTCACTTAATCTTATCCTCGAGTGGACTTTGGGCCTGGATAAGCGGTAACTTCTTAGTTTTAACAAAACCAGACAACTAATAGGAATAATAATAATCATATAATAGCTGATAATCTCAATAAACTAGCACTACCAGATCAAGCTGTCTGAAGATATTGGCTTTCTCGGCATCAAATGCTGTTGTTTTTTTTTGTTTGTTTATTTTCACTTTCCCTTTGCAAAACTCAATAATGTTCTGCAAAATTAAACACAAATAAAACGCAATCTTCCTCCACAAATCAACCAAGCCAAACACAGTGGATAAATCTTTGAAAATATAAAGAAATAGAAACATGCATTTTTTTTTTTCCAAAATGACCAGATTCGGCATTAAATAACGTAAAAAGAGTTGATATGCCGTAAAACATCTTGAAATAAATATTTTAAGAAATAATTAACTTGTAGCATAAACACTTTTACCAACATGACTGGATTTGACATTAAATAAGCTGACATGCGTTGATATAATTCAAAAGATAATAACCAAACCAAACTAAATTCCATTAATAATATTTGAAGACATAAATAAGTTGAAGCATAAAAACTGTTACTAAAATGGTCATGTTTGTAATCAAATGACCTGAACAGGTCTGGTATGCAATATATATATATATATATATATATATATATATATACTAGCATGGGTACCCGGCGTTGCCTGGGTTGACATGAAGTTTCGTTTGGAACGCACCTGTTATACTAATCATTTTCATCATGGGCAACATGGATACCCTCACGACAATTCCAAAAATAAAAGAATGGATAAAAACATGTAAATGTAATCGCGCCCAAAAAGAAGTATGTGATACCCTCTCCGCCAGATATTTCGGCAGAAGAGATACAAAGAGAAGAAACTATTCTCCGGATATTAAACACTAGAGAGTCCCCCCCCATCAATTAAATAATTAAAATTAAATCATTACAACTTTTGTTTCAATAAAAATAGCTGTGAATGCCTGGTCCATCGCAAAAAATAAAATAAATAAATAAATAATTAGCCAAGTAGGCAGAACCCCTAAAAAATGAAGATCTACCAAAAATTAATTCCAAAAACAATTAAATGAAATTTTCTTTTTGTCATTTTATGTTTCTAATGTAACCCAATGTAATTTGTCATATTTTGGGGTTCGTTTTGTTTATGAAATTGTTAGGTGAAAGTACAGAGTGGTAAGGAAGCTTTTGTATATATTAATCAAATTGTGAACAAACAAACAAACAAATAAACAGACAGGCATACTAAGTTATAGATATATATTGCTACTTCTTGACAGAAGTTTGCCATCTCTTAAGTGTTATTCCGTCCGTGTGCACGTAAATGACTCTTCAATCCAGCTTTAGTCGTACATGAAAGTTCACAAATGTGGCATTAAATCTTTCCTTCTTGTATATATATATATATATATATATATATATATATATATATATATATACTCCACCAATAAAGCCGAAACGAGCAAAATAATCAACTTGGATCAAATATTGACTTCACATTTATCTTTTTATCAGCACTTATTCCTAATTATCAGAATATGTTCAGATAAACGTGAAAATTGAATTATAAAACAATTTGTCTTGAGTGAAATATTCATTGAATTCAAGTCTTAAATATCATTATAGTGTTTCTCAAGCTGAGTGCTCTGATTCATTGGAGACATAATGTAAGTTGGTGGTGAAAAAGAAAGTTAATCTACATATATAAATTATGCATACATATATTATTTTAGTTTTCGTAGGAGAGAGAGAAGGAGAGGGGGTATACAGATACAAGTACAGATAGAGGAAATTCTTTCCCTCTGACAGACTCAAGAGTTTACTGCACATTTCTTAGTGTTCATGCTAATGTCTTTATAGCCATAGATTTTAGTGCACACTAGAAGGGTTCGTAAAATACGCTTAAATATATTTTAATTCCTGCAGATTTCCTATTTATTATTACAGATCCAATACTCTATTGAATATTATATATATGCATATATATATACATACACACATATATATACACACACACATATATATACATATATATAAATATATACATACACATATATATACATACATATATATATACATATATATACATATATATAACAATATATATATACATACATATATATACATATATATATATAACCATATATATATATACATACATATATATACATATATGATGATGATGATTGCAACGTCTTGTCAGACGAGTGCCACTCCCTCACACATTTAAACTCCATGAGCCCAAATGCCTGAGGGAGTATCTATACAAAGATGATGTTACAGAGTCTTAGCTTTGTACGACAGCTAAGTCTCTCTCTCGGTTCAAAATGTTGAGATCCAGCAACAAGCAAGAGCAAGATAGCCAGCAACAAATTAAACTGCAGACCAGCTTAATGCGGGTACTAGTCTCCCGCTTTATGGTTTTTTAAATCAGAGATTTGCTTCTCCTAGAAAGGTTGCCTTCATCACGGCTTATGGGAGCCCTCATCACCCCAATACACACACACAAATATACATATATATAACCATATATACATACATATATATAGATATATATAACCATATATATATATATATATACATATATATACATACATATAACCATATAGAATAGAAACCTTAACGTTTAGCGCTCCAGATTCCTTCCCTCATATAGCGCTCCATTCATGTTCCCAGCTGCTTGAACTATCGACATTAAAATTAAATCACTTCCAGCTATGAATTAATTTACACATGCGTAAAAATAATAGATATATGTCGGTAAGTTGAAATGAACACTTTTATATTTTAACTAGCCGACATATTTTTGTACGCGTTATTCATCCATCCAAACAAAGATTTTATTTGTTATAAACCATCTTTGTTGTATAATTATGATTTCCTGTTAATTTCAGTGTTATGTGACCAGTAGTTTAAGAGTTTATCGGTTAAGTAATTACAGACAGACACACATACGAACATCTACTGTTTTATTTATATAGACTAATAGACTAGTGAAAATTTTAAATTGGCAACTATTTTCTTTAATTGCAGGTTTGGGAACTATCGGTTATTTTGAGTTCAGCTTGGTTTGATAGTTCATCATAAATAGATTGACACCCGAGTAACGTTTGCAAATTGTGCAAATTTATTTTGAAAATCATTTTGAAACATTTGATAAACGAATGATTTCACAAAATGTCAACTGGCCATCTCGTTTGTGTGATTGATTAAACCAAGAAACTCGTGTTTCCCACATAAAACCTCATATTCGTGTTTTTTTTATCTTAATTTTCAAATTAACAATTTTCGCATATGAATTGTCTGTTCAAATAAGTAAAATTTCAAGTAGAAATTGTCTGTTTAACTAAGTAGATAAAATAAAGGTAAAAAAAACAACAACAAAAAAATATTACAGACGTCCACATGTGAAATCAATTTCGAATTTCATCAAATCATAGCTGATAACACATGATGGTGACTACGTCGTTAACGACACGGAGTTACAACGTGGGTGTGCCAAGTTCGAATCAAGTTCGGTCCATAGGAAAACATGTGCTTGAGACACACACTTCTCCAAACATCCGTTTTTTTTTTTTTTGAACATATCCTTTCTGGCGTGTCTCAAACATTTCTCTTTCTCTGAACACGTCTCGAATACCTGTGCTAATCATAACACTCAACGCTCTTTTCCGGTCCTCGCCACACATGTCTTTTATTGTCTCTGTGGTGACATCACTTCGCGTATCTGGCTTGGTTATTTGCATATCTTTCGGTGGCACCTACCAGCTCCCCACGTCAGTGACTCAGTCACACCATTTTGTATATCTTGATGTTAAAGGAACACAAGAAAACAGCAAATTAAAGTAAAGTTTGCGATTGCGCGATAAAATTTTAAATTAGAAACCGAACCAAAAGTATAATTTAACAAAAAACAGGAATTTAAACACAGGAATGTCTTGAATAAAGCAGGAGTAAGTCTGAAAAATATCTTGGTGCTTCTTCCTTATTGGAGCGAAAATTAAAAATTGAAGTATAGAATTCTTTAAATTAAATCTGCTTAATGGTCAAAAATTACAAAAAACTATAAAGTAAAAAATTAATTATTGATGAAAATAGTTTTCAAAGAAATTGCAAGTTTATACATAAACTAGCAGGCCGCCTGACGTTGCCCGGTAGTAAAATATGCTTAAATATCATATTTTAATTAATGCAGATTTCTCCCTATCATTATAGAACCAATTCTCTATAAATTACTATTCAATATATAGTAATAATTTTTAAAAATTATAAAAACTAGGACTTGAGTTTCACAACCATAAAGAAGAGTAGAGAGGACGCATGCGGCATAAACCTTAATCTTAGTTGGCAGCAAGATCCCATGCCGTCTCCACAAACGCCCATTCAACTTTCCGAAAGCATCACTGGCCCTGCTGATCCGTAACGATACCTCATCATCCAGGGCACCGGACATACTCAGTGTGCTACCCAAGTATACAAACTTAGTGACAACCGCTATCCTTTACCCACAGATATAAACTGATGGCTCATAGTATGGCATGCCAGGAGCAGGCTGATACATTAAGACAGTTTTTTTTTCAGATTGATGGTTAGGCCCAATACGCTGCGGGCAACCGCAAAGACGTCCACAAGATGCCACATATCAGTCACCGTATGAGCCACCAGATCACAGTCATCTGCATAGAGCAAGTCAGGAATCATGTTGGTGAGTACCTTTGTACTTGAATTGAAGCGCCTAATCTTGAACAACCCCCCAGTAGTTCGGTCACGAATATAGACACCATCAGAGCACCCCCCAAATGCCATCCAAAAGACCATGGTGAAATACAACGCAAAGAGTGTGGGTGCTGGAATGTCTCCCTGCTTAACACAATTTTCTACTGAAATAGGATCAGCCAGTTTTCCCCCAACCTTGATCACACCCTTCATATCATAATGGAAGAGCTTTAAGATGGTTACAAACTTGTCAGGACAACCAAGCTTTTTCAGAATCTCCCACAAAGCATCCCTATTAACTGCATCAATATTTATATATATATATGCACACACACACACACATATATATATATATACACATATATATACATATATATATATATATATGCATATATGTATACACACATATATATATACATATGCATATATGTATGCACATATATATATGCATATATGTATACATACATATATACATATATACATACATATATATATGTATACATATATATACATACATATATACACACACACACACATATAAATTTGTTTTGTTTTTTATTGCGTATTGATATTCATATAAAAACCCCTTTCTCTCTCTTTTTTTTTTTGCTTGCCTCCCCACGAGAGCAGAGTTAAAGACAAGGTCGGTTTTTAATGTGAGGGGAAACCAGCTTCCCAAAAAGGGGCACTCTGGTTAGTAACAAAAATAAAAAAAAAATGTATCAGTCATGAAGGATTTCTCCTCCATTAACCGAGAACAAAAAAGTGAAGTGTAGCATCAGAACAGATACTACAGTTTGAGTTTTTATTTACTCTGAAAACTTTACAACACAAAACAGAAATAGACAACAAGTTATGCACAAGGCCACTCAAAAATTGAGGAGGGGGGGGTGTCTATGGTCATCCTCGCCCCTGTATCTTTGCTAATCTATGCTTGATCCTCGATAAAGTTCTTTTTCACCACTGAAAGACTCCGGGGGTTGTCTTTTTTTTCTTTTTTTTTTTTTTACAAGGTGATCACCACTTATCAAGGCCCGGAAGCCGCTCAGGGATAAGGATTATTGCATGTACAGTACGTTAGTATGGGGGCTTAATAAAAATGTCTACTTAAGAGGGCGGTTCATCAGGAATTTGTTTACGTTGGACTTGAAGACATCCAGGTTGTAGTCAGGTGGGAAGCAAGCAGACGGAACAGAGTTCAACAGGCGTGCAGTTCTAAGAAAGAAGCTTTGTTCATTGAAATCACGTTTTGATTTAGGCACAGATAAAGAGTGGGGGAAATTTTTGACAGACGGGTGTTTTTCGTAAAAGATTTGCGAGGGGGGGCTAGAAATTGGAGCTCAGACGAGCACCTGCCATGGAAATAACGATAAAACAAAGGTAGGCTCGCAACGTCTCTTCTATATCTAAGATTCACAAATCTTATTGTGTGTGTTTTTTTTCTGGGTTTTTTTTTTCTTTTTTTTTATTAACAATAAAATAAATGTTTAAACATAAAATTTTATAAAAAGTCGTTTGTTTAATTTTATTTCATTCACTTTGATCTTGGCCCGAAGGCCAAGAAAGAAAAAAGGCAACCCTTTATTATATATGGGTTGTGCAATTGCATTCATATGCGAAAGATCTAGCTAATTTGCATAACTTTTAACCATTCATTTTAATTAATTCCCTATTAGGTTTTTTTTCGGTTTTCTTATGGGATGATCATCTTTAGCTAACAATTACGTATAATTATATCCATGCAGATAATCTACATATACATTTATACTTGAATAATATTTGCATAAAAAGCTTACAGCAAACACAAACATCTTTCTATATATATTTATGTATGCATATATATATTTGTTTAAAAAAATTTGTCCTACCAAACTCCTCTGTCAGTTTTTGGTCTGCAGATATGAAACTTAATATATAGGATATTCGAACTCATGCAACACTTTATATTTTGTTTTAGCCATGGAAAATCGGTGCAAAAGTGTGAAAATTTAAAAAAAAATTGGAATTTCCGAGGTGAAGGTTGAACAACGGCATTACAAATATGCATGCGTAACGTAATAGCTATTGATTCCTGTTTTAATTTTTAGCCTTGCAGCAAACATGTCTTCATAAATGAAGCATTAAACGTCAAAGAAAAAAGTAAATCGTTAACTAAACGTTTTGGTTTTGATTCTCGCACAGTGGTGGTACACGAGTCGTTTTTTTTTAAAACTTTTTAAATTATTACTATATATTGGGTTCAATATACTATATATCTATAAAAGTGAAATTGTCTGTCTGTGTACTTGTGTCTCTGTGTGTGTACATTTCCCTGGCAAACTACTTAGTCAATTTTCAGTCTACAGACTGCAGATTTGACATAAGGATTATTGAGATTTGGGAAAATCTTTTTAATCGGTTTTCGGCCAGAAATTCCGCTGTCAAGGGGTAAAAGTTCAACGATTTGACCTTTGAAAACTCTACCAAACTCCTCTCCCAATTTTTGGTCTAAACACTTGAAATTTTAGATGTAGGTTCCTTGGACATGGATCGAACTTTTTAATTTGATGTGAGCCCAAAACAATAAATGTTAAGGGGTCAAAATTGGGGTAAAAGTTTAAAAATAATTGACCTCTGCGGTCTCTATCAAATCACTCAGCCAATTTTAGGACTAAACATTTGAGACATTAGATAAGTGTATTAAGACATAGGGAAAGCTTTTTAATCCATTTGTGGCAGAAAATCTGGCTGCCAAGGGGTCCAGGTTCAAAAGATTTTTACCTTTGCGATCTCTAGCAAACTATTCAGCCAATTTTGGGTCTAAGCATTTGAAATTTTAGATGTAGGTTACCTGGACATGAGTCAAACTTTTTTTATATATATACATATGCACATAAAGGTTTGAAGAGTAGATAGGGCCTGAACAAAGCCGGGCTGAACTGCTAGTATAATAATGAATACAAAATCTGCATTAATCAAAATATCACATTTAAGTGCATTTTATGACCAGACAATGCCGGGCGCCCTGCTAGTACACATATATACCTGTGTGTGTATATTTTATATAGGATAACAATATTTTTATCTATCTATCTATCTATCTATCTATCTATATATATATATATATATATATATATATATATATATATATATATATATATATATATATATATATATATTAGAGAGAGAGAGAATAAATGACAAAAAGTTATATCCAAATTTCATGACGTTGACCATCTTATAATTTATTCCTTTAATTCAGTTGACTTATACAATTCTTGACAGTATCTGTTTCGTAGCGCAAAATCAATCACTTAATTATTATATCAATCAGTGAATCTATTATGCCCTTAACTAATCAGAAGAGTTAAGGGCATTATAGATTCACTGATTGATATAATAATTAAGTGATTGATTTTGTTCTACGAAACAGATACTGTCAAGAATTGTATAAGTCAACTGAATTAAAGGAATAAATTATAGGATGGTCAACGTCATGAATTTTGGAGTATATCTTTTTGTCATTTATTCTGTATATTGCTCTGTAATTACATTGAGCTTCTGAAATAAGGATTGATATATATTATATGAAAATATATTTCTACAGAAATATATATATATATATATATATATATATAGAAAGATAGACATTTACAGTATAACTATATCCATATATAGTATAATCACGTTAAAAAATGCTAACAATTGTATGTGTATATGTACGACATAATTTCGTTGACACGCCAGTTCTCAAAGTTAAATGGCGTTGACCCAGGTCATTACAAAATGAGTGACCATTTGGGAATACCATGGGCTGTACGTGCTCATCGCTTATCTTGGCATTGTTTCCAGTAGAATCAAGCAATGTCGATTCAGGAGAGGTGTGGTTGGGGTTTGCAACCCAAACCTTACAATTGTACTTATACGTAATTCGTGGAAAGAACCTACTGAAATTGGAAGCTGTATTACAATAAGCTACCAAATGAATTAATTTATGGAGACCATTAAAGAAATGAGTCGACAAGCTGGAACAAAAGAAGAATAGATCAGACAATTCTGAAGAACGCATACCGTAATTGTATTCATAGAAAAGACTGAGGCTAGCAACATCACGTCTGGGAGAAAGAGGTTGCAGAGAAAAAAACTCAAAACTGTCGTCAACTGCCAGGAACGTCCTCATCTGTTAGTAAGTGTCGTAAACTGTTGCAAAACTTAATCCCATTCCTAAAGCTGCCCGTAAACTAACGCTAAACATATTGAGCTCAATTATTCGACCTTTTGTTTACTGTTCACTGTCAGACCTTGATTAATAATCCTATTTTAGTTCCCTTTTGTGCGTTTTAGTGAACAACTTCCTATACCTTTGTTCCGCTGATAAACTTATTTCCTCTTTTTATTGTTATGTATTTTCAGTTTTCTTTTTTTTACTAGCATTTCAGCCCGGCGTTGCCCAGTGTTTGGAGGTGTATGTTGAGCAAAAAAAAAAAAAAAAAAAATATAGCGGTCAATTGTCCAAGGAACCTATATCTAAAATTTCAAGTGTTTAGACCCAAAATTGGCGGAGGAGTTTGGTAGGGTTCTCAAAGGTCAAATCGTTGAACTTTGATCCCTTAAGAGCCAAATCTCTGGCCGAAAATCGATCACAAAGATGTTCCCAAATCTCAGTACCCTGTATATTAAATTTCGAGTCTGTAGACTTTAAATTGACAGAGTTATTGTGTAGGGAAATGTACACAGACACACACACAGACACACAGATACACACGTAGACACGCTCCCTTTTATAGATATATAGATTTCTAACACTTTGGGAAGGTGTAAATTTTGATAGTTTCACAATAATTATTTAAATCGCGTTTTGTTAAAAGCTTTCTAAATATCTACCTCCTTAGCAAGTCAATTCCTTTTTTTTTTTCTTAATAGAAATCAATGTATCCGGTGGATTTGACTTCGAGGACCTCTCTACCTAGAGCAAAAATAAATTTTTTATTTAGATTTTTCTTTTATAAATGTTTAGGAGGAATGATCGAGAGAAAAATAAAACAGTTTATTTTATTTTGTTTGTATTATGTAATTTCTTTTACTTTTTAGTCCTTTTGTTCGTTTCTTTTTTTTTCATTCAGGATTTTATTGATTTCCGTATCTGCAGTCGCCATTGTCAAGGGAGTTAACTGTGATCTAACACAGAACGGAATTCCATGCTTCTATTCAATTTATCAGCACATGATTGCAAATAATCTATATTTAAAAGCTGCTTTTCATAATTCTTTTTCTTTTCTCTGCATATAAACACGGATAAGCATACATACGCAAACATAAAATAAAATTATATAAACATTATAATGAGTCAACGTAGATAGATCAACGTTTCGACATTGACATGTCATCGTCGGGACTACAAATGAATCTCGCAATCAGGAAAAAAATTAAAAACAAAATCTTCTCCGATTTCAGTCGACCCCCCCCCCAAAAAAAAGCAACAAAAAAGTAGAACAAATACCAGATTGACAAGAAAATTCTTGTGGTTTTTAACTTTTTAATTTAGTTGAATATATCTCGGCTTTAATAAAAATTTATTGATCAAAATAAGCACTATCAGAATCAACACACTTTTGCTAATGTATTTATGCCAATAATGTAAAATTCTTGAAGTTACTGAAGGCGTTTTTGAAACATTTCTCATGTTAATATCGTATATAAAGTGACGGTATTCTAACGAAAACTTATTTGAAAATGCATCATTAAATCTAAATAAAAAATTCCACAAGAACCTTCTTCTCAACCTAATAAAAAACCTAATAAAAAATGTCATATTTTGACAATTCCTACCACCCCAACACAGTCACTGGAATCCTGACCATTTAACTGGCATGTAATGGTAAGCTTTCTTCATACAGACCTTAATAAATTTGACACACCTTCTCAACCACTAATTTTCATGGTTAATGATGCACTACCAGCATCCGCTTCCCTCAAGATCCTAAGCTTAACATTCACAAACAACATGAATTGGAACAAATACATTGAAGTAATTGCCAGAGCTGCTGTGAGGAAGTTATACTCTCTCTAACATGATTGAAGGTTACGCACACTTGAGAGTATCCTGTATCTCTACAAAGCCAGTATTCATCCAAGCATGAAGTATTGTTGTTATATTTGGGCTGGTGCATTTCCAACTCGTCTCTTGCTTCAAAAAAGAGTCAACAGCTTAATCGGTCCTGCAGTGTCGGCCAACCTCCAACCATTGTTCCATCGTCGAAATGTGGCATCCCTGTGCCTATTTTACAAGTACATGAATAGTAAGTGATCGAACAAACTCAAAACATTAGTACCCCCTTGACGTAAGCACCCCTGACAAACCCGACAAGCAGCAAAATTTCACCCCTTCACTGCTGTAATCCCTAGACTTCGACTCAAATAGTTTCTTCCTTCAAACGGCCAGACTTGGAATTCCTTCTTAGGCCTCTGCTTTCCTGACTGTACGCATATATAAAGTTGAAATGTAATGTGAACAGACATCTTGCTGCTCAACTCCGTCCAAAATGTCTCTGCAATTCTGATCCATATAGTAGCTCTTTACGACTTAGTGGCACTGTGTCTTGTTTGGAGTAAAAAAAAAAAAAAGTCTACACAAGCAATCAACAATTTAGATACAAATAAATATAATAACATTCACACACTCACCCAATTCTCCACATTAAAATTATTGGGTAGAAAAAAAAATCAAATATACAAAAGAGTATAAAATGAAACAGAAATGGTGAATTTAATTTCCCACAATTTTAATACCTTCGTTAGTTCTCAATTGCTAACATCCTAAAATTATAATTTTATTAACTTGTGCTGATTTGCAAGGTTAGAGTTAATGGGAAGTGGTATGTTAATTAGGTTTACAAAAATAAATTAGAATGTACAAAACAGTACCAGTTACACGAAACCAGATAAACATAGCCAATTAAATGAAACATTTACAAACCACGTAAATACGCGTATATACACACATAGGCAATTATATATATAACTATATGTATATATATGTATGTATATATGTGTATGTGTATGTATATATATATGTTTGTGTATGTATATATATATATGTGTATGTATATATATATATATGTATGTGTATGTATATATATATGTATGTGTATGTATATATATGTATATGTATATATATATGTATGCATATATGTATATGTATATATATATATATATGTAAATATATATGTATGTATATATGTATGTATATACATATGTATGTATATATATGTATATGCATATATGTATGTATATATATGTATATATGTATGTATATATATATGTATATATATGTATATATGTATGTGTATATATGTATGTATATGTAGATATGTATATATATGTACATATATGTATCGGTATGTATATATATGTGTATGTATATATATATGTGTATGTATATGTATATATATGTACATATATGTATACGTATATATATACATATATATATACGTAGATATATGTATATGTATATATATACGTAGATATATATATATATATATATATATGTATATATATGTAGGTATATGTATATGGATATGTATTTAAAATTTAACAACCAACTTATATATATATGTATGTATATATATGTATGTATATATATATATGTATGTATATATATGTATGTATATATATATATATGTATGTATATATGTATATATATATATGTATGTATATATATATATATATATATATGTATGTATATATATATGTATGTATGTATGTATATATATATATATATATATATAGTGGGTAGCAAAAATATTTGGTAGATTTCTTTTTTTTCTTATTTCTCAAAGCATATCAATTTAATTTGAATGAAATTTAATCTTTGAACATATATTATTCATCTAAAATTAAAACAGTTGACAAATATTTATTCACAAAAAATATAAAATTACCCAAAATACAAAATTATTTAGTTGTAGATCTTCTGTTCTGCCTTGCAACCTCCAAACACGTTCCATAACTCCCTACTAGTTTTTTACAAGCACTTGTTGGTAGTTTCAGCCACTCTTCTTCGCAAACTGTTCGTCAGTTTATTGATATTCCGTGGGATCTCTTGCTTGTACTTTTAACTTCAAAGTTTTTCGCAGGTTTTTGATGAGATTTAGGCCAGGAGATTTACAAGGCCATTGTAGAATGCTAATCCCATTAACTTTTAAACCATTTCATAGTTATTTTGGTTATTTTAGCCTTGTGCTTGGGATCCTTGTCTTGTGGGAAGATAAAGTCACAGCTAATCCTAAATCTGCGACACTCTTGAATTCATCTTTTTATGATTTCCATCCCTCCAACTCTATTTGCAGAAAAGCATTCTACTTCCAAATTATACAGTGGAAATTAGATGGTTTAGTTTCTGTGCATTTTTTCCTACAAATATGGGTACATATGTTTCCTCCAACTTTTGTTTCATTTGACTAAATAACTTCGTTCTAGAAGTCATCCGATTCACATCGATATTTATAAACAAACTTCAAACTTCAAACGATCTTTCACATGTCTACGACTCAACAGTAGAGTCTGTATCAGAGACTTCCTTGCAACCTCTTTCCCACAGAAGAGAGGTTACGAGCCTGTCTCTGCTTTATCGTTATTTCCATGGTAAGTGCTCGTCTGTCTCTGCTTTATCGTTATATATATTCGCGCATATTTTATTGAAGAGGATCTTCGTTCTTCTTTTTATGATCTTTCTTGTTTTCGTACAAGTATTTTTGTTGTGGGATCCAAAGTTCTTATAAAGTCCCCTAGTTTACCGAACGTTTTCGGTTTCGATTGACCATCGTCAGGGTTGTTCTTCCTGTGCATCCTACTTCTTGATTGATTTGTCCTCTGTCGTTTTACTGTTTTTATTACTAATTTATTATGTGTAGTTTCGCCTAATTTGAATTTTTTCCCCTTCCTCTTCACCTTTATCGTGTTAGAATAGGTGAAGAATTCGGCTGTGTTGTCATAGTTTATTTTATTAATGGTTGTGTTTTTACTTTTTATTATTAATGCTTCTAGCATTGTTAGTCGTTGGTAATTATTGCAAGTTTTTAATATGTTAGTGTTATTTTTTAAAACTTCTTTGTATTGTTTGGAGGTGGTGTTTTTTATGTTATGTTCTTGTTCGAGGTGTTTGCAAATAGCACTGGAGGTGTTCTGATGTCCTGTGAGACGTCTTCCCAATGTAGTGCGTGTAAAAAAAATCAGGTGCGTCGGGAGGGGGGAATCACGTCGTGGAGGTACAAGTGCTTGCAGTTCGTCAGAGCAGCCACCATTAAAGTATTTGTAGAACAGGCAAAGGGATGCAACATTTCATCGATTGGACAGAGGCTGAATCTTAGATGACAGTTTAGGACCGATCAGGTTGGCGACTCTCTTTTGAACCCTGTCCTGGAGTGAGAGACAAGCAGCAGATGCACCAGCTCAAATGTGACAGCAATACTCCATACAGGGGCGAATGGTGGCCTGACAGACGTACAGGATACTTTCAGATGTAAGTAATTTTCTGGCATGGTAGAGAAAGCCCACCTTCTTTGCAGCAGCCTTGAAAATGCTCTCAATGTATATATTCCAGTTCATGTTCCCTGTAAACGTTAGGCCGAGGAATTTAAAGGAATTACTTTCAGGCAATGTATTCTTAGCCATTGCTATTGGTGGTAGAAAAGGTTTCTAGTAGTTATTGAAGGAAACAAGCTTAGTCTTGGCAACATTGAATGCGACCATCCATTTTTGTCCCCATTCAACCACAGATTGGAGGTCATCCTCTAGTGATTCTGTCATTTCCTTAGATATGTGTTCATTTGTTTTCCCCTCGTGCCTGTTATAGAAGATGTTGTCATCGGCAAATATACCCATCTCCGAAACAATTTTATCAGGGAAGTCATTTATGATTATCAGAAACAATAAAGGCCCAAGGATAGACCCCTGAGGTACTTCCCACATTTATATCATATTGTTTAGATGTACAACTGTCGAGGACAACTTGGATTTTTCTCTTACTTAAGAAGGATTTTATTACATTATGAATTCTTCCAGTGACACCATATGATCTAATTCTCCTTAGAAGATCATCGTGCCATAACCTGTCAAAAGCCTTAGATATATCAAGGGCTACAGCTCTCTCTACCCTCCCGTTTTGTCCAGTGAACAGTATATACGTTCAGAGACTACAGTTAAGATATCTGCTGTTGAACGGACTTGCCTGAGTCCATATTGTTTCTCGGTCGGGAGTTTAGCAGCTGTTAGGTGTTTGACTAGGACTTGATTAACTAAGGACTCAAATATTTTGGCGAAAAGTGGGAGGAGGCTAATGGGGCGATAATTTATACTTTTTATTTTCTCTCTTTACTGATTCCTATATATATATATATATATATATATATACAGGGTGGGGCATAAGCCCTGTCACAAAATTTCGGAACTATATTTTATGATAATATTAAAATAAATTTACTATTGTCATTATATGATAATGTAATATATGATTTCTTATTTTTCCAAAACAAAAGATAATGATTTTTAACAATGTCTGTGGAATTGAAGAGAAGATTCAGCATAGAGCAGCGTCCACCAGAAATATTCAAGTTAGGGAAAAATCTCAAAATCAAGAGAATGTTTATAAAAAGGACGATTGGTAATTACCTGGAAACTTAGTCGATCAAAGATAGACAACAATCAAGTCGTCCTCACACCTCAAGAATACTTAAACTCATAAAAAATGTTAGGGGAAAAATCAGGCAAAATCCAAGAAGATCCATGAGACAACTAGAAAAGGAAGCACAAACCTCATCAAGGACTATGCGAAGAGTATGTCGAAGTGACCTACAGATGTCATCCTATACGCTCGAAAAGCGAGAGCTTCTTTCTGTACCCACAAATCAGAAGTCGGTTCTTGTTAAACCGTATCTAAGAGGGCACACTCAACATCATATTCAGAGATGAAAAGTTATTCTCACTTCAACAGTTCTCACAATCATCAAAATGGTAGAGTCCTTGCGAGAAGTCGTGAGGCAATACTTGATAAAGCAGGAAAGATTTTCCGAACGCAGAAACTAGCATCAGTGATGGTCTAGGCGGTCATTTTTGAGAGAGGAAAATCTACACTTGTTTTTCTCCCTCAAGGGATCAAGATTAACGAAAAACGTTACATTGAACACATTCTTGAAGGTACACTGATCCCATTGTGTAATTCTGTGTACGGTGATGAAGTTTTGACTCTCCAACAAGATGGTGCGACAAGCCACACTGCTCATGTAACACAGCAGTGGTGTAGAGAAAACTGTCCGTCTTGAATCACCAAATAAGAATAGCCTCCCTCATCACTGGATCTTAACGCCCTTGATTATTCTTTGTGGTCAACCCTGGAGAGTGAAGCCAACTCTACTCCTAGTACAAAAAATTGAAGATTTAAGATAGAATTGAAACAAATGCTGGTCTAACACGATCAGCCGGTCACTGGCGTGTGACTGGCTTCACATGTTATACTAATTGTCTTAGAAGTGGTCTCGGGAAAATGTGAAGATGGCCAGTCATTAGGGTCTGTGTAACAAGAAGAAAATCATACCTGAGATGTTGAATGTGGGTGTGGCTCCTTTATTTTCTCAAGATGACCTCTTCACCCTGGTGGCATTCTGGTTGGAATTTTCTTTCTTCGTCCTCCGGACCACTTCGTTGTTTGATAAAAGCATTCATGGCAGACTAAATAAAACACACAACACAACACAATCGTAATATTTATGAGAAATCTTAACTATTTCATTTCTATACATAAATATATTACAATATTTTACAATGTTTTACAAAAAAGGATCAAAAGCAATTAATACTTAAACTTTAAAAATTACAAGACTGAGCTACATAGATAGTCCTAACTAGTACTGATGGAAAGGGGGTGCCTCCTCTTATTCATGGAGAGACAGAAACACACGTGCTTACCCTGCCGAAAAAAGGGTCGATCTAGAAAGGGAATTCTGGGATTGCACTTCTGTGTATCTCTATGCCCACGGCCAAATCACCACCCGGCCATGCTGTAGAGTGTGTTAGCAACCGTGGCACTGAGATATAATGCCAGACTGGGGGAAAATACCTTTAGATACTGTGTGTGCTGCTATAGATTCATTTCCCAGAAGACTTAGTAAAATAGTGAAGGCTTGAAGAAAACGTTTTGTTTGTATTTCTTTGGGATAAATCTGAGTTTTATTTTGTAACAGTATTTATACCTCACCCAATATATATATACATCAATTTAGCCCATATGCATCATATATCATCATATAATGATTAGATCACTCCGACTGCTAATTGGATACAGGCTTTTGTAATCAAGCCATAGATGGTTTGTGTTGCTGGGTTCGAATTTATCGACCAGTGTTAATCGTGACACCCTGCACTGATGATTCCCGAAAGGTGAAACACTAGTATCTGTAGTTTGGACTGTATGTCGATGACTATAAATATATTTTAAGTCCCCTCTTTGAGTAGAGCACTTTCATAAATAATCTCACCCGCTACTTAATTAGGTGAAAAATGCGAAGTTCGCGGTTTGTTTGTTTACAAACGGGCGGTTTAAGCACTGATTAAGTGGTGGACGGATGTTTGTTTAAATAGACGTTCGGACAGGTTATTTGCGCGCATTGCTTCTGCGGTCGAGTGGAAGAACTGCCGACTGTCAACACGACGGTTCTATGTTCAATCCTTGGCTTGGGAGAGGTGCTAGTCTAGCGGCACTGATGAGTTGTGATACAACGAAACAGGACTGCATGTCGATGACTACAAATAAATAATATATATATATATATATATATATATATATATATATATAACACATACTTTGACAAGCTTCTCATTTAAAATGGAAGATCTACATCAGATTCCTTGCCAAAATCATTGGATTCTACTGCTCCAGAGAGTATCTAACTCCTGACGCAATCTTCTACCTGTACCAGAATCAACTACGTCCGAAGAAGGAGTACTATTGCAACATCTGGGCTGGAGTTCTTAAAAGTATCCTATCTTGTCTTGACAGCATACTAGATCATTCTCGAAATTTAGTTGGCAAGAACTTTTTCACTCTTTTCCTTTCTCTATCTCCCAGCGAGGACCTTTTTGCCTAATTACTTCCTCTTTCTCACAGAAGAGATCTTACAAGTTCTATTTTTATGGTCGGTGCTCGACTGAGCTTCAATCTATGGTTTCCCCTGTAAAACGTTCACAACAAATGTTCATCAAGTTCCCTAATTCTCTATCTGTGACTAAAACTAAACAGAAAATTCCGTGAGCAGTGTTTTTCCATAAAACTATCCGTTGATAGCACACAATACCGTGAAGCTGCTTCCCAGCTGATTATAACATGGTCATTTTCAAATGTAATGTAAATAAGTTTCTGCTGAGCTGCCGTCTTAAATGATTAAGCCCTACCTAAGTTTCACATTACTGATCATGTTGCCTTATCATCTACAAATCTCTTAGTAACTCTTATCCGAGAACTAGCCTGGGTAATCGGCGTTGCCTGGGTGTTTGGAGGTATGTGTTGAGCCAAAAAAAAAAAAGAAAAAAAAGAAAGAAAAGTGGTAGTAAGCAAGCAGGCTCGAACTCGTACCGCAAAGGAGGAAAAGAACGTGAAAAAAATGTGACGTCTTTGTTGTTACGCCCATCGCAATACGACAGTGACGTCATAGGTTAAATTAACCCTAGTCAATCGAAAAGAGGGGAAGACTTTCGAAAATATCGGTGAAAAAAGCGACCCCTTCTTGTAGAAAAGTGCCCAGTTGAGGGTGAAGGAATTAATGCTTTTAGCCAATCTTTCGATATTTAACCTTTCAAATAATACCGATCTCATAAAAATCTGTTGCCTTTGTCGAAAGTTTTAGGCAGACATACATAATACATACATACATACATACATTTAAACAGACAGGTGAGATTTATATTACAGAAGATGACCTCCAGACCTTGATAAGAAGTGACGTAATAAAAAATATGTATCCCCCATATGTGACGATAAAAGAATTACTAAAAGAACGTCAGGTCTCCCTGCTAATATATATTGTCACATGCTCCCATTGAGTTCTATTTCGAAATATTCCAGGAAACCAGAAATAATCCGTCTTTCAAGAGGGCCATTGACGGGAGCATGCGACAGCCAACATTTCGACCTCCCTCGCCATCAAAAATTTGATAACATATAAGTTATACGGATTTTTAACTTAGAAATGCTGCCTATGGGCTTCGAATGGGGTTACGTCCATTATCGGTGCATTGGAAAAGAGTTCACATGACAATAGCTAACTAGAGAAAGATAAAGACGACACCTTTGGTTGAAAAAAAGAAAGAAAAACGTTAATATAATCCTTTTTTTTTTCGAAACTCGTAATATATACGAGTCGACGACAATTCTACTTCCAAAGTCAAGCAATAGAAAAAAAACATGAAGCAGTTGACAGTCTCTTTCAAGATGGTTCGTGTAATGTTGATGTACGAGCACACAAAAACCGATCCATCCGAAGAATTTCGTTATTTCTCTTCTTTCTCCGTTACCACTTGCTTGTTCATAATGAAGTTCGAAAATCATTCGACAGGTATGGGCGGCACGGGATCTTAACAGCAACTGACTGACTCACTGACTGACTGTTGCTCAAAATAATGGTTGCTTTTATTTTTAGCGCTAGAGTTGGTTAGGTTTTTTTTTCATCCAACCTGATTGACCATTGGCCTTCTTTCATTAGAATACTCTGCTTATCCTATTTTGGATAATAACGATCTTGGATTGTCACAATATATATATAAATTATGAAAAAGCAATTAAAGCTCTACATAAATTATTTAAAAATTATGGACTTAGTATAAAAATCGACCCTAATAAAAAAATTGTTAATTTCTTAGACATAACCTTAAATCTTGAAAATTCTACCTTTGAACCATACCATAAACCTAACCAATCACTTCTATATGTCCACAATCAATCAAACCACCCTAAATCAATATCAAAATCAATAGTTCCTAATATCGCTTTAAGAATTTCTAGACTGTCTTCTACTAAATCAATATTTACCAAAAATGAAAAATACTATAATGAAGCCCTTAAAAACTCTGGATATAATTCACAAATTAAATTCATTAATGAAAATGATAGAAACATAAACTGCATTAAAAATAAACCTATTAAGAGCGTAATAACATATAATATGGCAATGTCTTCCCGTATACGAGTTAAGAAAAATAACCAAGAGATAAAAAAAGATAAAACCAAACTACAAATATTAGATAATAATACAAATAAACAGCAAACTAAAACCCGTAAACGTAAGAATAGACACAAGGAGATCCTATGGTTCAACCCCCCGTATTCCAAAAACCTAGAAACCAACATAGCCAGAGAATTTTTTTTTAAATATTAGATAAGAACTTTAAAGCCCCCCATAGATATAATAAAATTTTCAATAAGAACACAATTAAAGTCTCTTACTCTACTATGCCTAACCTTCATCAGAAAATAATTAGCTCTAATAATAAGAAAATTAATAAACTACAAAATACAACTATACAAAATACATCGGACTGTAACTGTAGAAGAAAAAATAAATGTCCCCTACAAGGCTCATGTAAAATTAAAAATGTTATCTATAGCTGCACAGTATCAAAAATTCCAAATCTACAAGAACCTATTAACAGCCATAACTCAACTACAAGATTAAATAATAACACCAACTTAAATCAATCTACCGATCAATTACTAATCAACCCACCACATAATAATCCAACAATAGACCTAACGGAAAATAATCACAATAATCAAGAGGTAACATATATTGGTTCCACATCTGGCCTAATAAAACATAGAATTTCAACGCACAAACATTCTTTTAAAAATAACTCTCTATCAAACCAAACTACTCTATCCAACTATATTTAGCAACTAAAAAATAGCAATATTTCTTTCAACTTAAAATGGCAAATAATTGAGACTTGCAAATCATATAAACCAGGAGATAAATTTTGTGCACTATGTACAAAAGAGACCCTAAAAATTTTAAAATATGAAGATATAAAAAGTACAACCAAACTATTAAATTCAAGACACGAGCTTCTGACATGTAATCATAAACGTTGGTTTAAATTTAATAAATATAAACCACCTTAAATCATTAAAAATTACTCATTAGTAAAAATAGATTACAATTATTTATTTATTTTTTTCTTAATAAATTAAGTTAGACCAATTACCTCCCTTAGACACGTAAAATAAATAATAAATAAAGTCAAGAACACATGATAATTATCTCCCCTTAAAAACTTATAAAATAAATATTCTCTCTATATATATAAACTGTAGCGTCTTTAAATCAAAAATACGCTAATGGAAACAATTTATTGCACGAGCGTCGCCCTTTTAAAATTAATCATTCAATAAAATAAAAAGCTATAGCAAACATCTAAATGACTACTTTAAACACAGTTCCTGATTTCAAAAAAAGAAAAACTAAAAGGTAACTATCTCTATATATTTTTAAATCAAATTTATTATGTAAATTCAAAAATATATATTTTTTTCTACTCATTTCTATCTCTAACCCATATTAATTTTCTTATAAATTTTAAATCCAAACCTTTTAATTCAATTTTTTCAGATTCATCTGCCTTACTTTTAATGCTAGGTTTATTTATGGTGTCTTTTAAATTCAATAAAAATCCTCCTAAATTTGCTGATGAGGAGACCGTGCTTACCAAAAAAACTATATATAATTGTTCTACATAACTTCATGTATACCACAATAAAAAGCATGGATTTCCGAAACGATCGTACAGATAATTGATTTTGTTGTTGTTCCTTCTTATGAAATTGATTTTTAATTTAATTAAAATTTGATTTTTAAATTAAAAATTTTTTTTTTTAATTTTTAAATTATAAATCACATTACTTAATATATATATATATATTCAAACTCAGCGCTATATATATATATGTACATATATATATATATACACACATACACACACATACACATATATACACATGCATATAAGTGCATGTGGAGCTAGTTGGCCGTTGACCCTAGGAGGGTTCATCCGCACTTTGAAAGGTCTTGTATTTTATCCTTCTGGGAGACTAGCCACCCTCCTCACCAGGCAAGCTAGTGGTAGAACCAGTTTAGTCGCCGGTTACCCGACCATGCAGCAGGTAGTACTGGGTTACATGGTACCAGTAGCACATTACGTGACCTGACCTAATATATATATATATATATATATATATATATATATATATATATATACATACATATACTAGCAGGAAGACCCGATGTTGTTCGAGATTGAATTAAAGATAGTTTCGTTTCTTCCTCCATTCTTCATTAGCCATACTGACTTTTCAGCATCTCAACGTATTACAGCCTTTCGATGTTTTTCTAACCGTAATTCCAGTGGGCAGCGTGTCACAACTTTCTATATATTAAACACTTACATGGAATTGCAAAAACACTCTTCTTGATTATAATGTTTTCTGTAAATGGCTTAATTCGAATAAGCCTTTATTTTTTATAGAGCTGACTTATTTCTAGATATTGTCCTGATGTCATATGGATTACATATGCGATGACATCTTTTCCGACACGTTCTTCATATATGGTAAACAGACTCTTTGGGCGGTGTTCGTTGATGTCTGAAGAAACTACATCTGGACAGTATAGGGAGATGTGTGCAGAAGAGTAGACTTTGTGCAGCCTTGGCAAAAGAATAGATGAGAGTTCTTGGGTTAGTAGATGTCCAACAGTTGAGGTAGTAGGTCCAGTTCACGTGGTAAGGAAAATATGGGAGGAAGTGATAAACATTGACTTGAGGATAAAGAGAAATAAAGATCTGGCTGAAGATAAGGTTGCGTGGAAATTGATTACTTTACGCTGTCCAACACATGGTAGCATGCAAAACGGACGTTAAACCGATAATGATGATTGGTGTGTAGCCAGGGTGATATATAATCGACGTATAGACATATGCTATACAGCCGGTTATCACACGAGGATATATTACAGTTCGTATTTGCATAAAGGTATCATATTTTATAAGAAGAAGAATATAGATGCTTCATATCTTTTCTTTATCTTCTGTCTCCACTGCTGGGCTCTGAGATGAACATGCACCATAACCAATTATAGACACTTGAATTTTCTTCTTTTGTGAAACCAAAGAACAACACTTTATATTTTTAAAATAAATTTATTTCAGCTGTCTTAATGATATTCACAAGAAGTCTGCATTACGTGTCTACATGCTTGTTCCTTCCAGCCCTGCTTCCCGGCTTTGAAGCACGTCTGCTGACTTTCGTGACCAAACTCAAACTCCCCCAATCTAATCTTCCCAACCTCTTGACCTGTCAATTCCATTACGTCATCACCAAAGGCACATGTCTCATAACGTGCAACCTCTGTCACTTATTATTTTGTTTATATTTAATTTCTATAAACATCTTAACCCATTGTTAATTTCCAGATTAATTTATTATCTGAGCAATGAATAATTTTCAATATAAACTATTTTAACAATATCACTGGATAGATAGATAGATAGATAGATAGATAGATCGATAATGACTAATTTACTTTTTAACCATGTTATTATCTAACATGATGACGATGACGACGACGATGCCGTGAAGCAGACAAACGAGCAAATCTCGCAATCAAGAAAAGAGCTTGGTGCTTTTATTTTAATTTTAATTTTTATTTATTTGATTTTTATTCACCGGAAATCTTTTGCAGACTTCAAATTCAAAATATGATATTCTTTTCTCGGTAGACAATATCATGATTCTTTGCATTCATGTCTACAAATACAATGTGAGGAAACATAAATGATTGTGCTCAACTAAAAGCAAAGCCTTCAAGCTAAAATAATGAATTTCGATTATTTCCTGTTTCTTGTTCTTTGGCTTCCGCCATCATTATCTTCCTCTTTCAACAAAATGGTAAAATATACAAAAAGGATACTGAAATATCATCGGAAAAATTGCAGAGAATAAGAATATATGTGCATATCTATCTATCTATCTATCTATCTATCTATAAAAGTGAAAACGTTTCTCTCTGTGTGTGTGTGTGTGTGTGTGTGTGTGTGTGTGTGTGTGTGTGTGTGTGTGTGTGTGTGTGTGTGTGTGTGTGTGTGCACTTCCTTACAAAATAACTCTGTCAATTTTCAGTCTTTTTTTTTTTACAAGGTGGTCAACACTTATCAAGGCCCGGAGGGGGCGATTCATCAGGAATTTGTTTATGTTGGGCTTGAAGACATCCAGATTGTAGTCAGTTGGGAAGCAGACAGGCGGAACATAGTTCCACAGGTGTGCGGTTCTAATAAAGAAGCTTTCTCCATGGAATCGACGTTTTGATTGAGACACAGATAAAGAGTGGGGAAAGTTTTTTACAGTGGTTACAGCAAGACGGGTGTTTTTCGTAAAAGATTGGTGAGGGGGGGACCAGAGATTGGAGATCAGACGAGTACCTGCCATGGAAATAACGATAAAACAAAGATAGGCTCGCAATGTCTCTTCTGTGGGAGAAAGGTTGCAGGGAAGAGAAAAGGACATCCTCCACTAAGCCACAAAGTATATTTTGTACTCTGTCAAGGCAGGATAGGCTGTTTTTAGCAGCTCCTGCCTAGGTATGGAAGCAGTATTCCATCCTTGGACGTACTTGGCTTTTATATAGATAGAGAATTGCATCAGTAGTGAGATATCTTCTGGAGCAGTAGAAGGATCTCACCATCTTAATCCAGCGACTTTGACAACAGACTTGATGTACGTGTTCCATTTCAGATCAGGAGTAAAGGTCAAGCCAAGAAGCTTGTAAAATCATGGAGCCTACCCAAGACGAGAACCATCCATTTCAATTGATGTCAGATGGGGATCAGAGCGTTGATGATGTAAAGATAGGAGTTTGGTTTTAGATGCATTAAAGATAACCAGCCACCTCTTCCTCCACTGAACCATGTGCTCGAGATCAGAGGAGAGAGAATCAGAGAGAGTTTTGTCATTTACAGCCTTTGAAGTGTTGCCGTAGATAGTCGTGTCATCAGCATAGATGTCAACGAATGATTTAAGTATGTGTTTAGGGAGATCATTTATGTAGATCAGGAAGAGAGTTGGGCCCAGGATGGACTCCAGCATTAATACTGCAGGCCTCTGATTTTTGTCCATCGACCACTACTCTTATGAGACTATCAGAGAGAAATGATTTAATGATAGAGAAAACATTTCCAGTTATACTGTAGCTGGAAATCTTGTTAAGTAGGCCTTTATGCCATACCTTTTCGAAGGTCTTTGATATGTCAAGAGCAATTGCCCTAAAAAGGAAGCCTTTGTCAAGAGATTCACTAATCCTATGTGATATAACTGTTAGCACATCTGCGGTAGATCTTGCAGAATGGAAACCATATTGCGTGTCACTAAGAAGGTTATTTCTGCTGAAGTCGTTGACTATTTCTCTATTTAATATGGATTCATGACACACAGGAGACTTATTGGTCTATACTGAGAGGGAGATGACTTATCACCTGAATTCTTAAATACAGGGCATACTGATGAGGTTTTCCAGAGTGTTGGAAAGCACTTCTCCTTAAGGCAACGCTTAAACTGTTTTGTAAGTATGGGAGCAAGTTCTGGTTGAAGCTTTTTTAACACTAATTGGGATGCCATCAGGGCCAGTTGCTTTACTGGAATCAAGGTTCTTGATTAGCTTGGCGACCTCATGCACAGATATTTGTATGTTACCTAGCATGTTCTGTGTTATAAAAGGAAATATGGGGAGTCGATAGCCTTCGTCGCATAGGGTAGAATTAGCCGCAAAGTTCTTGGCAAATAGTTTGGCCTTGTCTGATGCTGACGAGATGACCTCTGGTCCATTGATAATGGTTGGGATAGAACGCACGCTTCTGTTCAAGATCCTATTTGTTATTTGCCAAAACTGGTGGGAACCAAGCCGCTGATCAGCTACTTTGGATTTAACGGACTGAGCATATAGCTTTCCTGCATTTTTTATTACTCTTTTACAGTGGTTACTGGCGTTCCTGAAAGCAGCTTTAGTTTCAGTGCATCTATTATGTTGGTAGCTATGGAAAAAGTGATTTCTGTGCGTGATGGCAGCAGCACATTCTAAGGAGAACCATGGCTGCCTGTTAGGTTTTTGTTGGAATATTTTAGATGGTATGAATTGATCTATGCCTACAATTAACCATTCGGTCACGTCTGATACTATAGAGGACACATCCTTTTTAAACATGGAATGCAGAGGTAGATCAGATATTAATGTATGGAAGCTATCCCAGTCAGCCATGGAGTATCAGTATACAGTACGGTGGAGGGGTACGTCTGCGGACTTATTACATTTTATTTTTATCTTAACTGATACGACAGAGTGGTCGGAGGATCCTAGAGGAGAAAGAACGGAACATGAACTTAGCTCAGAGGAAGTTGAGAGAAAAAGGTCCAGGAGGCTTGCATATTGACCTTTAGTATCGGGCACACGGGTGGGCTTGCAAACAATCTGAGTGTGGTCAAAAGCAATGGCAAAATCATGACAGAACCTCCCCTCATCATCCGTCTTATTTGAGTGGGTCAGCCATTCTACGTTATGGATGTTGAAGTCACCACATATGTGAATGTTAGCCAAGGGATGTGCAGACAGGATGTGGTCTATTTTCTCTGATATACTCTTAAAGATAGTTACTCTGTTGTTATGGGGCCAATAGAGGGCAAATATAAATGCAGTGGTGTAAGCAAGTGCAACCCGAAAGCACATATAAGGTAAATTAAGATCTTCTCTAGAGATATCCCTGCCACACACGAAGCCATCTTTAATGTAGGCACATATTCCATGCTCATGGCGATCTTGAGGGTCCGATTTATATGTTAAGTTAAGGTATCCGTTAATTATGAACTCATCTAGGGAGGTGGTTGCCCTATTCCAGTTTCGCTTAGAAAGAATATTTCTGGTTTCATCTCCTGTGGTTGTGTTTCAACCTCTGGAAGGTTGGAACGTAGACCCCTGATATTGGAGAAGGAGACATGGTAGTAGGGGTCTATGTTTGAAGATAGGGTTCTAGGTTTATTCGAGTTTTTTTTTTCTGGAGATATTAGGATTTGTGGAACAGGTCGGAATACTTGGTTAGAGTAGGATAGAGAGGGAAAGTAAGAGAGAAAAGGACAGGAAATTTTTTTGGGAAGTCGCTTGAGGGAAAAGGTTTAGAAAATATACAATAAATTTTGCAGGTTAATGCATTAAAGGAAACTAACTATATGAAAATAATCATACTTGTACTAAAAAAGGTTATTTAGAAGTTAGTGAAAGTTTATAGGGATGCAATGAGATAAGGAAAGCAAGAAACAGGAAAAAAGAAGAAAAAGGATATGATAAACATTCAATTAGAAAGACGGTCACATCCTGAACAGGATAAATCCGAAATGAGTCCATTGAAAATCCATTAGTAATCCATAAGAAAACAAAATTATAAGTTTCCAGGCTAAATTACAGCTTCCAGAAAAGAAAAATCAGATCATGAAGAAGTGAAGTTCCAGTTTTTTTTTTTATATAAAACTTTTTTTTTAAGTAATGGATAAGGAAAATGGGAGTGTTAAAATGGAAATTCCAATTGAAATTGAAAAATGAAGTGATAAGGAAAAGAGAGGAAATATAAAAAAGAGAGATAAGAACAGAGAAGACGAAGAAAGACTATTAAAGAGGCAAAAAAGAGGGGAGAAAGAAGAAAGACATAGTTAAGAGAGGAGGAGAATAAGGAAAGAAAGAAAGGACGCAGATAGAGAATCTTTATAAATCTATTTTTAGCACCGATAAATATAGGTCAGTTGAGGCAAATTTGACCCAGACAGGAACATAATTGAGTAAAGACGATAATTTACATTTATTTACTTTATTTTAAATTTGGAAATAACTTAAAATGGGTGGGGGGTTTACTGCTCATAAGTAATGGTTTGATAAATTAATGTATAATTATAATTGTGCGCATACACGTATATTCATAAAAATAAAATAAAATAATGTAAAATAATATAGGATAAGAGGTGAGACTAAAGGAGACAATTCACCCACAAGCAATAGCGACACACACACATGCAATTATACAAAGTGATAAATGCATATATACATACGTACATGCACATATACATATATATATATATATATATATATATATATATATATATATATATATGCATACATGCACACATATATACACACATACATACACTCACACATTACATATAAAAACATATATGCCGTCAAGGTTAGTATACAACAGCTACTTTAGTCTCATAAAAAGAAAGACGAATAGAAAAAATCTGTTAAGTAAATTTATAGTCGGAGGTTTAAGAGGTGACCTAAGTAATTTCGAATTAGTTATATTTTAATTTTATCTGATGTTAACAATGGGAAATAAGTTCGCTTTTGGAATTGATTAAGCTGATATTTTAGGGAAGTAAGTATACTTATAGCTTTAGATATGCAAAGGTGACAAGGATTAGAACTTGGAGTGTAAGACTTTGAATTTTTAAGAATAGCCCAATTCATAGAGAAAGGGGTGTTTTTAGATCTAAGTTATTTAATTAAAATAGTTAAGGAAGTTCCCCGGCTAATATCAGTGATTTCATTATTTAAGGAAGAATTTTGGTTAGATATTCTAACATTTATTAATGTTGAAGTGGCGCCAATATAAGTGTATATTTTACCTAGCGTATATGGATTTCTGTTAGGATTTGGATAGGATTACGGTATAATTCAGGATTGTTATAATTAGCAATGGTAGATTCAATCTGTACTGGGATATTGTGATCTATATTCAGAAATGAGTTTTGAGTACGATAAGTGTTTAGAGAAAAATGAGGAGGGTTATTATTATTATTATTATTATTATTATTATTATTATTATTATTATTATTATTACTATCATCGCTATATGCATAAATATTGATATTATTATTTGTGTTGCTGGTTATGAATTTGTTGTTTATAGGAGAAACAATATGTGGGACGGTCGATTCACTAATTGGAGTTATATTTTGAGTAGTAGACGGATTGGGGATTTTTGTCATAGGATTATTTCCAACTATTGTATGATAGGGAAGGTCGATTTTTGGAACCCCGGTGATGGTGGTGATAGCTGGGGTTTGACATAGAAAAGACCTACACGAAATATTTTTCTCAAACTCGTTATCTTTGCTTGAGGAAATGACTTTAAAAGTTGAAAAATTGAAATGATTAAAAGTTTTTCGGTAAATTATCAAGAACTTCCCGTCATCAAAACAATCCGTATTGTTAAGAAAATAGAATCATTATTGAGAATAATTTTTAAACTACATTTTTAAATAAAATGAGTGAGGATAATTAATTAATAAAATAAATATTAAGTGTAAAGGCAAAATTATGTTTTTTTAAATAATAACGACCAAAGTTCGCTTTTTCATTTCAGGAACTTTTTTTTGGTTGGAAATATTTTAGATTTCACCGTCGCAAAACACGTTCGTTATTGATACTGAACATTAACGTTTGTTTATTATTTAATTTGAAAACATTACAATTTAGGCTTAATTATTCCGAAAGGAAAAACGAAAAAGACTTGTTTCAAATATATATTATTATATTTCAAGTGTCTGCAGTGAATTTAAACATATTTGTTTTATCTTTTTTAATTTGTTTTTCTATTAGGTTAACACAAAAACAATGTCATTTTTTTAAGTTCAAAGGAACGTCAAAAGCCTTATTTTTGCACCAACCTAATATTTCACATCAAATTCTATTTGAAATTTTTATAAAAATATGGTAATACTCCAGTTTTATATTAAAACAACAACAAAAATATAGGCCATACAATTTTATTCTACACATTTTTTACGAAACATAACCACGTAAATTTTCAAGTTTTTCTACTAAATAAAAAATACTTTGCAGAAAATTAGTGTCAAATTTTAATTTCTTTTATTTTTATGGAGTAATTGTTTTTAAGCAGTGTTTTTCTTCTAAAATTATATTTTTAAAATCAGATAACCCACAAAGATTAATACAAGTAAATAAGGAAACTCCTTTAAAGGTTTTTCGTTATGTGTGCATCCAAGTTATTGTGCTAAAATAACTTTGTTATTTAGAAAGCCATTCTTAATTTGGGAAGGAGGTTGTATTGTAACTATTCTGTACTTTCACCTAAAAATTTAATAAACAAAAATTTCATAAAAATTAAATTTAACTTGAAAATACTATTAAAAATAGCATAGTAACATAGATGCACAAGCACTGGTTTTTCAAACTCTAAACACTAAACACTCGTTTAAAATGGCACAGCTACAGCAAGAATGAATCTCTTTATGGATAAATTCATGTTATCAAAGGAGGAGCTGAAGTCTGCTAAAACTGTCTAAGCTAAACACTACTATGCCTCTGATTTCGTTTTGTCCTCTCTCTTCAATACATCTAATTCAATTTTACAAAGTTTTTCATTATTTCTTATAACTAGCACTTATTTTTTTGTGTATGAAACTGGAAGATAGCCTAATACAGTTTCCTTCAGTTATAATCCATTTATTTATTTTACTTTTCAGATTAGAATGTCAGTAAACGCACGACGTTCAGTTTTAACCCGTGGTTCACAAAATTTGCTGGTCCACCTTGTCATTTGGATGAAACAGCACCCCCAACTTCACGACAAGTTATCCAGTTTAGTTATTTCCTCGAAAACAGTTATCCCCATTTAAAAAATAGTGAGATTTCTAAGTTAATTGACAAGAAAATGATTAGTATTCGGCAAGCAGTCAATTCACAATTGCCCTTGTTAAGGTAACATTATATAGGACAGAAGGTCAATATATTTTGCTATAAGAGGGCCAAACAGATTGACAGGAAATCTCTTGCAGCAATCAAAGTGAAAAAAATGAAGGAACAGCTAGACAGACTGTTTGATATATCTCCTTGTAGCTGTACACTTTCTGTCTTGAGATGTGATGACTTTGCAATAAAGTTCAAGACAGAAAATTGTCAAACGAGGCACATAACCTGCACTTGTCCTTCTAACAAGGAGGTAAAATTAATTCTATAGATTCACCTGCAATTATGTTCCTTTTTTGTGGAAAATAAAATAATATATTGGTATTTATTTTGTAATCTGGCTCTATTATTAAACATGCAAATTTTCCAATTGACAGATTCCACTAGAAGAACTGCTATCTACAGCAATTTTTAAATTAATTAATGTAACAACAAAAAGCCTAACAACATTTATTGGCCATTTGGGGAAACATTGTATCAATAATTATCATGATTTGCCTCAAGTAGAATTCTAAAAAGTTAGTGTCCCTCCCGATCATCATTATCTGACAGCAGAAGAAACAAATACTTTAAGTGTGAAGACCAGAGTCTACTTTTTAACCGGTCAGTCGGTCAGTCGGTCCATAACACTTTTGTGCTTGGCCTAATATCTCAAAGTGTAGTATCTGTTCCAGCAGGTAGGGGCAACCCTTCATACCAATTGTCACTATCAAGCTCCCCTACTCCCCGTGGAGTTGGTCCCCATTTCCCCTTCACTCCTCACATTAAAAATCGGCCTTGTGCCTAATTTGCTCGGTGAGGGAGCAAATAAATACCCTTTTCTTGGCCTTTTGGCCAAGATCAAAGTGTAGTATCTGTTCTAACTACATGCTGTACTTATTGTGATATAAAGTTGAGGATAACTTTTCTGTATTAATGTAAAATGATCACCCACTTTACAACCAGTCAGTCTCAAAGCCATTCAAGTCATTCTCCAGATAATTCAAGTTGTTTTTGAAGGATTCCAGTTATTTTTTAAGCATTCAAGTCATTCTTAAGGTAATTCAATTCACCCTTAAGTTCATTAAAGTCATTTGCTTTTTATTTATTTAAGTCATTTCAGCAATTTTAGTTTATCTTTAAGAATTTCATGTCAATCCTACATTCATTCATTACATGAGAGCTCGCGACTAATGGCTATCGGCCTTGTTGAGTATGCTTCTGGCATTTCTTGTGGAGAAGCTAACTTAGAGAATTGCGCCTTTGAATCAAGGTAGACGGCTAACATAAGCCACAAGATTAATGTGTTTATAGAATAGAGTTGTCTATCTTCAATCACTATGATAAATTAAACATTCTGGTCAAATTTATCATCCAAGTGTATGCAGTTAGTTGGATTGAGATCAAAACCGACAATATATTTTTTAACCAACAACAGTATATTTTAATATGATTCAGGGAACAAAACAGTCAACTGAAATTCAAATCAGTTTTAAACAGTTCAAAATATAGTGCTTTTGCACCACTTCCGGAAAATATAATATCGATGATAAACTGAGATGAATTGGATGTGAGAGAAGAGGTCATTCAAACGATTTTGTTCATTAGGTAAATAAATATTTATCCATTGAATTTTATTAGTTTTCTTAATTTACCCAAACAATAGTTAGTTTTATTCATATTACATCGCATCTTGCTATCTATTTTTTAACTTAATTTTCATTATTTTATCAATTACTTTCGATTTTGGTGGGCGCATAGGCAATTAAAAAAATGATTAAAACTGAACGCAATTTAAATTTCCGTTCCATTTTTAAAACAACCGCAAAACAGAGCGTTCTCGGCAAGTTTTACCAAAACAATATCGTGAAACTTATTTAACCTGAGAAAAAAAAAAACATTTAAAAATAGCGGGGTAATAAAATTACATAATCAGCAATGTCCAGAAAACTACTTATTGACCGTTCCCAGATCTTCGCGTCATCCGCCAAGCACCCCCGAGTAATTTCGTTGAAATTGCGGGTTCATAAATGCTGAAGTACCGAAAAAAAAAAAAATGATATTCGTACTCGTCACAGAACGAAGATGTCATATCCGAAAACTTACGTAAATTTATCAAGTATTTTTTTTTTTTTTTTAACTAAGAAAATAAAAATTGACGATTCTTCCGAGATTTTGATACTAAATAAGTCTATAAGGCTGATTTTGACCTTGTGGGGGGAAAAAAGACTATTTAGAGGGTTAAGTAGATTACCCAGTCATAGCGTAAGCTCCGAGGGGTTGCAAAGGATGCCCTATGCGCCCCCCGCCTACTGTGTCGAGTAACAAGTATTGTAGTATGGCGAGCAGCGAGTAACTAAGTTGTGCCAACCGTTCACCAGCAAATCACTAACACTACCGGTACTAGTCAGAGACACAATTCTTTTATAACAGAAGAATTGTGCCTCCCACTACTTCTCCAAGTCTATAAGAGACTCGTCCTCTCAACCACTCAGATTAGAATTCCGCCCTCGAGGCCGGCGCCACCACGTAAGCAATCTTCTTTTTTTTATTATTATTTATTTATTTATTTTATTATTTTTTAAATTTTCTCTCAACCTCGATAGTTCCAATTCAGCTGTCTTCTTATTTATTCAACATGGCCGACTAAAAATGTTTAATTTTGATATAAATTTAATTTTCTTAGTTAATAAAAATACTTCAATTTACGTGGTTTTTTGAATATTTGTTCCGTGACGACTTCGTACATCATAAAGCTTTTTCTGTAGTTTTGTTTTTATAATAAATGTAATTCTAAATAAACACACACAAAAAAACAATCATAATTGATATAATCAGGAGTAACCGGAAGTGAAGTGAAGTGAAGTGAAAACATTAAACGTAAAAATGTCTATTTTTCTATACCTCTTAGCATTTTACCATGACGGCACTTACAAATTATTTACTAATATTTATTTACCAAACCTCTAGGGACTTTTACCTTGCGTCGTAACTGACGACAGTCTCTGGTAAGAAATGACAGTACAAGGAAGGTAAGATGGTTTTTTTTCCTCTTTCTCTGCCAGTTGGCATTCTGTATTTCTATAGGTCTTCCTACTTAACAATGCATTTTATTTATATGCTTTTGCAACCTTCTATCAAAGAATGCTACAGCATTAAGGAAAAATATTTGTAAAATAGAGCAAAAAATGCATCTTAGAAATGATACGAGAGAATAAGTAACTATGCTAAGTGTATTTAAATGTTTTTTTTTGTTTTTTTTTGGCAAAATAAATAAATTATGCAAGCAGAAATAATTCGCTTTGAACTAATACTGAGCATTTTTTTCTTTCTTTTCGAATTAAGTATGAAATAACGTTGCTTAGTTTTTAAAGATGAATAGTAATGTTTTTATGGTTATTTCGTGAATTTTGAAAACTTTTATTAATCTTCAAGAAAGATCTATACACCTATGAAGTTAAGACTTTCTCGCTGTGACATTGAAATTAAAAGCCTACTTTTCCTATGTATAAATGATTAAAACGAACTTGCTATGCTCGGTCATGGATATGTGAGCGACTTTATGAAGGTCAGCTAATTTGCATATTTCTAAAAAAGAAAAAAAACGAGGGTTCATTAGTTATTTTTATGGTTTCTCATTAGATTATTGGTTTCATTTAAGTATTACGGTTAATTCTTTTTTGGTATTGTTTCTACATTGTGAATAATTGCGTAGAATTTAGGATGGAAACTTTTAGCACAGAGACATATATAAATATGTATATACTAGGCACCGCCAAAACTGGGGGGAGCAGGTAAGTACTTTTTGACGGACCGTCTTTTTAAAAATCTACCAAAAATCAGGTAATTATCCAATCAATACGAAATTTTCAGTGGAATTTCTCACAATTTTTTTTTTAATCCATCTGTCGATAGCTCCAGCGGTAACGCTGAAGAGTGAAGCACTAAAAAACGATTATGACGAGAGCGCTTAATGTTTTGCTTTCGATTCCCGTCGATGGCGCTGAAGTTTAATTTTTTTTTTTTTTTTACTTTTGATATGATTACTATATATATTAGGTACGATATAATAATCAATAGCAATTTGTTCTATAAAATAAATACGAAATCTGCATGAATTAATGTATCATACTTAAGCGTATTTTATGACCGGACAACACCGGTTCCATGCTAGTTCTTTATATTTACACGAGATTTAACCTCTATATTGACATGGTAAATCTTACTGTCTTAGTAACCTGTACGCAACGTATTTCTTTTTGTTGACCAACCACATTTATCTTCGCATTACGAACAAACTAAAATAAATATGGCGTGGCTGCATTGTTGAAATGAGGAAGATCTTCAGACCTTGCAGGTAGTTTTATTGTAAAAAGAAAATCAAATGTTATCGGGAATCGACGATCTATCGACGCCATTTGGAAAATAGTTTGCAGGAAAATGTCGATAATTCTAAATAATTAAAACGTTTATGCGATTTTAAAGTCATTCTTAATATGGGGAGGGTGGTATTGGAAAAAAAAAAACTTGAATTCATAATTGGTTAAGTCCCCTTAAAATAGCCTGTACATCATCGCAATGTCTACAAATTCTGATTAATTGTTTAATAATTTTCTATAAAAAAAATATTTGATCAATTATAGTGATTTTTTTTAATGAATGCTAACGTTCTCTCTGCTATGGGTGCGTACACTAGAAAGGTTTTTCTTTTTTTTTCTTGGGGGGGGGATGTGTTATCGACTATCACTCAAAATTTACTTTCTGTAATTGTCTATTTTGTTCGTATCTACAAATTTATCGTCCTCGAAATTACCGTCTACATATTCTCAGCCAATTATAGAATTCGTCAAAATTCAAGAATCTAAATTCTTGGATGTCTTCTTCACACAAATACCTATTTTTAAAATATCTTTATACAATGCATTGATTCAAACGAAGTAAACCATTTGTAACGTAATCTGGCTCTGCGATTAAATGACGATTCTCGTCAGTATTTTAAGCCGTGATATTGGCGTGACGTCACAGAATGGAATGCATATCTAATATATAAAACTCACTGTGTGTGTGTCTGTCTCCGTTTTTCAAATTGTATCTCCTCCTAGACGGATGACCGTTAGACGATATGAAATAGCTGAAAAGATTGCATATAGGATGCAGAATTTTATTAGGGGGTTTAATTGATTAAAGCAATTGCTAAGGGATTACAAAAAAGGGGTTCAAACTTGAAAGAATTGACAACTTAACGAGCATAGCGACAATGGCGTCGTTTGCGCATGTGCATGATCTGTGACAGATTTATTTATTTAGTAAATTTACAAGTTTAGGAAAGCAGTTGTCTGTTTGATGCAGTACGTAGCATCATCGATTACTAACACCAATGTTGCGGGTTCGAGCTCGGCCATTTCTTTTTATTCTTTTTTTTTTTTTTTTTTTTTTTTTTTTTGTTACATTTCGATATTCTGGACTTTTAAATGTTGCGTAATAATTATAAAAGAATACTTTTATATAAAAAATACGGAAAAATGTTTTTGCTGTATATAACAAGTCATATTCCAAATATATAGGATATATTATATATTGGCTTATTTGTTACATTCCACGTAAATAGATCCAGTAATGGAATTTTGTATTGAATTCGTTCCTAAACTATTTAACCGATCATTGTGAATTTTAATTATGTGAATATGTCTATTTGTATGTATCTGATTCGCTCTTAAATTAATTAACCGATCATTATGAATTTTAATGTGTATATGATTATATATTTCTGTGCATTGGATTCACTCGTAATCTAATTAAACGATCAGTATGAATTTTAAGTATGTGTGTATATTCATATATTTCTACGTATTAGGTTCACTCATAAACTAATTAACCGACCATTATGAATTTTAAGAATGTGTGTATGGTTATATATATGTATGTATGTATTGAATTCACTACTAAACTAATTAACCGATCATTATTTTAATTATGTGTATATGATTATATCTTTTTGTGTTTTGGATCAACTCCAAAACTAATTAACTGATCATTATGAATTATATTTAATGTGTATGTTTGTATATGTCTATAGATGTCATATTCCAAAAAGTACATACAATGTTTACTTTGTTAATGCATTTATGTTTACAAGGAATTCTATCCAAGTAATAAGGAATCTGGAAGTATACTACTCATATGAAAAACTTATGTAAATCGAGTAGTTTCATTGTTATATTAGAAATAAAATTCTTGCACAGTATCCTACCCAAGAAATAAGGTAGTTGTGCAGTATAGTACTCACATGAAAAAACAAAAAATATCTTGCCTGTGACGTACATAAGTCATTAAAACTGTAAATCCTGTTAAATATTCGAGTAGTATAACTTACATCTAACAAAAAAGTGCTTCTTCACTATAGCACCCAGATAAAAAAAAAATCTTACCCCCTGATGTACAAAACATTTAGCACAACAGAAAATTTCATAAAATTATTGAGTTCTTTCATTTATAAATTAGAAAAAGGTACTTGTCTATCTATATACTTATAAAACTCAGGTGACTTTGTAACGGATGTTGTAACCCACCACCCGGTTTACGACTTCCAGTTGCACATGCATACACAAATCCATAATAGCGTAAACAAATAAATACAGTATAGGTCCGATTTGGCAATTTTGAAGGTGCTTGTGCAGTATAGGCTCGGTTTATTTATATATTTCTACGTATTAGATTCACTCATAAACTAATAAACCGATCATTATGAATTTTAAGAATGTGTATATGTTTATATATTTGTATTGGATTCACTCCTAAACTAATTAACCGATTATTGTGCATTATAATTCTGTGTATATGTTTGTATATTTCTATGGATTCACTCCTAATCTAATTAACCGATCATTATGAATGATTAGCATACGTATATACTTATATATTTGTATGTATTGGATTTGCTCCTGTACTAATTAACTGATCATTATAAATTTAATGTATTATGTGTTTATATATTTGTATAGTCATATTCCAAAAATCACATACAATGATCACTTTTTAATGTATTTGTGTACAAGAAATTCTACCAAAGTAATAAGGTACGTGTGTAGTATAGTACTCATGAAAAAAACAAAGAAACTCTTACATGTAACACACATGAAAATTATTAAAACCGAAAATCCCGTTTAATATTCGAGTAGTATGACTTACATATGAGAAATAAGGTGCTTCTTCACTATAGCATCCAGATAAGAAAATAAACAAATTCTTACCCTAGCGTACAGACAATATAACACAACAGAAAACTACATAAACGCATCGAGTTTTTTTCATTTTTACGTTAGAAAAAAGGTATTTGTACAGTATCCTAACCGAGAAATAAGGTACTTGTACAGTATAGTACCCCTATGAAAAACAAAGAAAATCTTACCTGTGATGTACATAAAAGTAATCCAAACCGAAAATGATGTAATATATTCGAGTAATATGGCATTTATATAAGAAATAAGGTACTTCTTATAGCACTCTATTATAAAAACAAACTCTCGTCTATGACATACGGAAAAATTCGCAAAACAGAAAATTATGTAAAGTCATCGAGGAGTTTCATCTATATATTATAATTAAGGTACTTGCACATTATCTTAACCAAGAAATAAGGTACTTGTGTAGTACAGTACTCATATAAAAAACAAATAAAATCCTACCTGTGACGTGCATAAAGTCATTAAGATCGAAAATCACGTTATATATTAGAATAGCATGACTTTTAAATGAGAAAAAAGGTGCTTCTTCACTATAGCAATAGATGAAATAACAAACATTCTTACTTTAGACGCACAGAAAATTTAGCACAACAGAAAATTACTTAAAAGTATCGAGTGTTTACACTTTTTGAATTATAAAAAAATGGTACTTCTACAGTATCCTACCCAGAAAATAATGGTACTTGTACAGTGAATACCCATATGAAAAACAATGAAATTCTCATCTGTGACGTACATAAGTTATCAAAATCGAAAATCATGTAATATATTCGAGTAGTATAACAGTCATATAAAAAATCCGGTGCTTCTCCACTATAGCACTCTGTAAAAACAAGCACTCTCTTACCTGTGATATACCGAAAACTTAGCACAACAGAAAATTATGGTAATAATTTAAAATATGTGTTGCACATTATCCACCCGTGGTAAGGAATGTTTTTCCACATACGTGCTGCAAATTTCCTGTCCAATGAAGCTACAATTATTTCATACATATGTTGTGTAATACCCGTCCTAGGGTAGGTAAAATATTCTTTTGCTCAAGATGGCAAATGATATATAAATATAAAAGCTTCCTCTATTCTAAGAATAACAGGTATGTTCAAAAATTTTCTCATTGTCTTATACGGTCCCGAGCAAAGCCGGGTAGCCTTGCTAGTATAGTCATAAAGCTCGGAAGGAAGAAAATAAGAAAAAGATGTGTGGCAAAAAGATATACCCGGCAAGCACAGGTGTCGTACCAGCTGCGTTTGGTGCCGTGTATTGAGAGCCTGATGTGTTTGGTGTCGTGTATGGAGAGCCGGTTGTGTCTGTCTGGTACCGTGTATCGAGAGCCGGTCGACGTAGGGGTAAGTTAGAGAGAATAACAACAACGTTACACATTTTGTTTAAATTGTTTGTTCCAAAAAACTTATTAAAACTTACAATCGCGCAATCATACGTCTCTATCAACAGCGCCACGGACCCCGAAGGGCGATCAAGGTTGGATTTTTTCATCTTATAAATCCACGTTTATTTATATGATCTTCCATGGTCGGGTTCGTACCGAATGGTATATATATTTTAATTGGAATTCATTGAGATGAGTCTTATTTATATTTATTTATTTATTCCGGACTATTATTCTACTCTTTATTAGTTGTTGTTTCATGACGTTTCGGCCAACTATTCATCTGGCCGACGGATAGGAACTTCGAATCTCCTAACTGCATTCTCAGCAATCACTGCCATCCGTAGTTGCTGTCCTCTCACCACGTTTTGGCCAAGTAAGCCTCTGGCCGGCTTCGGGTAGGATTGAAGCCGCTATCTTCAGACAATGCTCATCTGGAACCGTAGAGATTCAACGTCTCTATCAACTGCGCCACGGGCCCCGAATTCCGCAATAAATAAATCATACGAGAAAAGAATAGAATGAACTGAGAAATTTGTTTCGGCACTGAGTCGAAAAGAACAAGTGTTGTGTTATTGAATGTGTATAAAACTTTCTTGTTTGAATTTTTCAAATGCTTGCAAAATTGTGACAATTCTTTTGTCGTTGTTCTCAAAATCAACACAGACGAATTTTGTCAATATAGAAGTTTATTTACAATTAACGATCAATGTGGCCTGTTTGTCCCACTGGAGACTTACCTGCGAAGAGTTGCTTTTTGATCGTCATGTCGCAATGATGAACATATTAAAAAATTTCGAAAAACGATACCGTAGAAAATTAATTTCCAAAGACAGCGAAAATTGAGTTTTGCTAAATTGACCTAATATTTTCAGTTTTCAGAAAATAAGTTTCAGCAAAACTCAGTTTTCGCTAATTTACTTTCAAAACTATTCTCATTAATATTTCAATTTCTACCTTATCGTTTTTCGTAATTTTTGGTTATGTTCATTATTGCGACATCATAAGTAGATGCCATTGGTTTTACTTAAAATTCAATACTTCGATTTTCGAATTCCGCTCTTACAACGAAGAAGCACCGAAGACCATTCTTAATTTAGGGAGGAGGGGTGTTTAGTAATTAATATACTTTTTAACTAACAATTTAATAAACAAAATGTGCTTATTTAGAATACAAAAGTGTCTTATGATGTACGTACTCGTTACAGAACGGACATGCCATATTCCAAAAATTACGTAAATCGATCAAGTAGTTTTATTTAAAACTAAGAAAATCAAAATTTACGATTTTTAGCGATTTTACTAAACTGCATTGAACGTAAGGCTGAGTTTTCACCTTTCAACTTCGATTTAAATTGTCTCCCCTTTTATCTATCATCGGATTCAATCATGGCGAACGAAAATACTATGACTCGCTTAGTCGTAAAACTTGCTTTTCTTGAATAATAATAAAAAAAACTACTTGATAAAATTGGATATGTTTTAAATATCGTTCAATGGTTGGTACATACATCATACATACTTTTCTGTATTTTCTTTCCTTTTAATTGCCGCATTGTATGCCAATCTGAATAAGCGCCAACAAAAAGATAGCGTAAAACTTGTATTTAACCTTCACCTTGCATCAAAATCAGCAGAGATTAGACCATTCCGGTAATAATTTGATCCCTATTGATTTTGCGGTGGGGGTAAAATTCTGTGCAATTCTAGGATGTCCACCCTTCCAGGCGTTGTCTTCTCTCTTTGAGAAGGGGTTAGTTAGTCTATGTCTAATCGCCTGGGGCGCCCTCAACGAGAAATACCGACCGGGCTACCCAGGCACTTTTTGCAGGTCAGAGTGCCCCTCCTCTGGGGCGCTGACTTCTCAATCCCAATTTCCGACCTTGGTGTCACAGTTCTTGTAGTGGGAGAAAACTAAATATCTACTATAAAAAATAGCACGGTACTTTCTCTGCATTAGCACCGTTTTCTTTTTTTCTTAATATTTTTACAAACGCTTGTTTCAGTATCATCTATGCGTTATATTAACACTTCTGTACTTGTATTTACAGATTATACTATTGTTAAATTCAAGTTGATTGTATTTTTGTTAAATCGTTAGATGAAAGTACAGAACAGTTAACAAAGCACCCATTCAATGGTAAAAATGACTTTCTAAATAATATTATTTCAACTCTGTCTGTAAAATGCACAATTACCGGAACTTCTGTTCAAGGAGATTCATATTGACCTGAATGTTTCAGATTGCGATTTACAGAACACACCGGAAATGGCATAACCACCACCGACCAGATAATTAGATTTTTTTCTAACTATAGGTTAGGATCAATTAACACTCTCGCTCCTTTGTATTAATAATGGGTTTAATAGTTTTTAGTTTTGACGAACTTTTACAACGTCAGTATACACTAATTTAATCGTTTTGTATTGTCAGAAATCTGTACTGTTGAACGAGACACTTGCCTTCTCGCTTCCTCCTACTTCAGAATTCTTACTGCACTCTTCAGTTTTTGAAGGTAATTAAAGCGGATTTTTTACAACCAAATTTATATTAAAGTCAATTGGCATTTGGACGTGGGAGAGGCAACATGCACAATTTGTACCTATTTACTATGCCTCCCCACGGGACAGGGTTAGGCACCAGGGTCGTTTTTTAACGTGGAGAAAAGGTAAAAAATAAAAAATTTTCTCAGTCGTGAAGGACTGATCCTCCACCGAAAGAGAACAGTGCAGCATCTGAAGAACAGATGGTATTTATTTGCTCCCCCACCGAGCAAATTAGGCACAAGGCCGATTTTAAATGTGAGGAGTGAAGGGGAAATGGGGACCAGCTCCCCGGGGAGTAGGGGAGCTGGATAGTGACAATTGGTATGAAGGGTTGCCCCTACATTGACCAAGGTCTTATATGTGGGGTCGCCCCCACATATGGTCTTTGCTTGTAGTATCTGCCGGAACAGATGGTATTTATTTGCTCCCCCACCGAGCAAATTAGGCACAAGGCCGATTTTTAATGTGAGGAGTGAAGGGAGGGGGAAGGGAAAAAGGGGACCAGCTCCCGAGAGGTGGGAAATGGGAGCTGGTTAATGGTCAGGCATGTGGGGTTGCCCCCACATCTGGTCTTTGCTAGTCATAGCTAGTCATAGCTTGCAGTATCTGCCGGAACAGATGGTATTTATTTGCTCCCCCACCGAGCAAATTAGGCACAAGGCCGATTTTTAATGTGAGGAGTGAAGGGAGGGGGAAGGGAAAAAGGGGACCAGCTCCCGAGAGGTGGGAAATGGGAGCTGGTTAATGGTCAGGCATGTGAGGTTGCCCCCACATCTGGTCTTTGCTAGTCATAGCTAGTCATAGCTTGCAGCATCTGCCGGAACAGATGCTACACTTTGATCTTGACCAAAAGGCCAACTATTTGTAGCTCATATTTATATATTTGTTCAACTCTTTTTGGCAGGTTTCATCCTCAATGATATAGTTATTCTTATTGAATGATGTAAACAGACGGATTTTTTAGCCGACGAAAAATGGAGGTGGCTTATGCAACTCAAAGCATTAAAACCCGAACTCGACGTAAAAGGGGAAAATAATGAAATCGTCATCTTGTATGGTAACTCCTTCACGACTTTTGGGTAAACTTATCTGAGAATTGTAACGAATTGTTTTGTTGCTTACAACGACAACTCGTTCTTGTAATTGCCACAAATAGTTAGAACTATCAGTAAACGAACAAACTAAAATTGACTAGTAATTTGTTTCCCACGAAACAAAATGTGACACAAGGTTGGGTTAATGTGGGAGATAACCAGCTCCCCTCAAAAAGGTATTATACAAAAATAAAATTGCCTTAGTATAGAAGGGTTCCCCCCTCCATTGACTAAGGACAAATAATCTGAGTGCAGCATCTGTGCAGACACTACACCTCAGTGCCCAGCCCAGTATAAGTACCGGGTGTCGACTGTTTATTTAGTGCTTGGCCCCGGCCCTGGCATTATCTGCTGCCAGAGCCTCATTTGGGGTCCAGGACACTTAGGCATGGAACCGGTAGGGGGAAGTGGGGGTCAAGGAACATGCTAAACTATAAGCTAAGACTTTATTAGAATTCCTACACTAAGACACTATCACCATAATACCTCATTCTTACCATGGAGTTTATCTACTTAAAATCTCCCCAGCGTATGAGTCGGCTTTATATACAATCTGAAAAAAAAAACGAATATTTACATGTTAACAAAACAAAAAAACGAATATTTACATGTTAACAAAACAAAAATATATATATATATACAAACAAAAGGATTTTTTTTAACTTACAACTGATCGCAAGTAGGGGTGTTTTTATAATATCCTAGTCTATCCATGTCTCATTCAATCCACAAGGGTGGACAACAATCCGACACTATAAAGTCGGTCGATCAAGGAGTTACCGATTTATTGCTTAAACGACCGCCACACTTAATTCCATCATTTCACCTATCTACATCGAGTTCTGGTAAGTAAAAAAATTACTACAAAATTTAATTTATGGAATTCCATTTGTTGAATTGAATGTTAATTGCTATGTCAGCAACGAATGTGAAAACCAACAGCTAAGAACTTTCTTGAATTATTGAATTTCCATTTGTTAACCATGGACCTTTATTCGATGAATCGACAGTTGTTGAAATCTTTAACCAGGCTAAATGCCGCCATTCTGAGGCCTACTAATTTGGCAACATTTTTAACCTGGGATCTTCAGTAAACCAGGTAAGTGTTTCTCGTTCTTTTGTAGTCCTATTAGTACTTGTGCACTTTTGCCACCGTGTTGAAATAATGTCATTATTTTGAAAGCCATTCTTAACATGGGCATGGTGTTTTGTAACTATTCTGTGCTTTCACCTAACAATTCAAGGTACTAGTGCACTTATTGATCCGTGCTGAAATAATAACGCTATTATTTAAAAAGCCATTCTTAACATGGGGAGGGGAAGGTGTTTTGTAACTATTCTATACTTCAACCTTATAATTGAATAAAAAAAACTAAACTTTAATTAAGCGTGGAAATACGATTTAAAAAATAGCGCGGATCAGTAAGTACACTAGCACCCAATTTAATTAAAACAAGATATTGTGAAGCTTGAATTTAACCTGAAAAAAAATTTAGAAATAGCGCGGTAACAAAAGTGCATAATCACCGTCTTATTTCTGACGTGCTATGCCGAATGTAACGATGCAATATATTTCTCACAAATTGGCATACTGCTAAGAGTTCGCTAATGGGTTTGGAGACCGGGGTTCAATCCTCAGCCGAGTCAAACCAAAGATAAATGGTACTTAATGCCCTTTTTGCTTAACATTTATCATTATAAGGGGAGGATCAGATGAAGTATACATGGGAATTGAATGATGCCCTCCCCTACATCTCTGTGCAGCAGCTAACGAAAAGGGAGACTATAGATCGCTCTCGACCATGGTAACCACTTACATTTGTATTCGTACACTTTAGTGTTTGTCTTACATTTTTTTTTTTTTTTTTTTTTTGCGGCTTTCAAATCGTAAACTGTTTCGGTCATTTCCGGTGGATTTTGTAAATCACAATCCTAAACATTTGGGTCAATATAGGTCCTCTCCTAAATGAGCACCTTTATATTTTGCGTATATATGCCACTGATGGTTTAGTATTATTAGAAGATATGCATAAATTATAGATAGGGACGATCAACAAAAATATAAGAAATAACTCTCTCCCCATAAATTAAAACTCTCTGATCCACCAAAAATTAGAACTATCCGATCTTAATGATTTTTTTTTAATTATTTATTAATGAATTGTGCTTCTATAGAATTAAAAAAAATAACTGTAAAGATGTCAATTTTTGCCAAAATTTGACATTTTTAGTTTTGAATAATTTTAGGTATTCCTTTTTGTCTTCAAAGTTTATGAATAACGTTATTAGAACTTAATGTACGTTTTGAAAAACTTAAAGCATTAGATGGAGTTATTTCCCCTGTCCCCCTCTTCTTAGCTGAAATTTCCAAGATGGCTGTTAGTGCGATTGTCCTTACTAAAATTTGATTTTTCTCTGTAAAAAAATACTTAATCGAATTAAGCGATTTTTTTATAACTTCATTCCATAACGGGCACGTACATCATAGAGATTTTTCTTATATTGGTTTTTTAATACCTTTGCTAAACTGTATAAGCACTCATTGGTCTTTTTTATGGAAATTCAACTTTGTGATTTTTTAGTTTTTTTCTTATTCCAAAGAAGCGCCAATAATCTTTAAGATTTACTAGTGAAAATTAAAGTACTTGGTCAATCTCAATGGTTTTTGGGTGTTTGTGCACTTTTACCACCAGGCTATTTGTAAACATTTTTTCAGGTTTAATTCAAGCTTCACGATATCCTTTTTATTAAATTAAGTGGAAGCACAGAGTAGTTCTGAAACCCCCTACCCTTCCCATGTTAAGAATGGCTTTCAAAGTTATAACGTTATTATTTCAGCACAGTGGCAAAAGTGCACAAGTACCGATTTTTTGTGTACAATATTTTCCTTCCGTCATAATTTTTTTTTTTTTTTTTACATTTATTTTTTGTTTTTACAAGGGTGGGAGAGTTATAGACTAACACGGAAACAATATTGTTAATAGAATCACTCTAATTTCTTCTTTTTTTTTATATATTTAGTGCATTTTGGGCCGTTAATATTATTGTTTAGTTATGTTTTAAGGTTTTATTGGAGGCGATATATTCAGGAGTAGTTACATCTCTTTAAATTAGTCGTTGAAAACAAAGCACGGATTTAAAAAAAAAAAAAAACTTTTTTTTTTAACAAAAAACGATAGGATTTGTTTCAAAGGCAGAAAGTTGGATGCTGTCCGAGTGAGGAAAAAGAAAAGTTGAAAGTTCTTTAGGCTGTCACTAGGCACCGCCAAAACTGGGGGGGGGGCAGGTCAGTACTTTTTGACGGACCGTCTTTTTAAAAATCTACCAAAAATCAGGTAATTATCCGATCAATACGAAATTTTCAGCAATTATTAGGAGAAGAATGAACTTTATAACAGTGTACTTATTTTTCATAAACGATATTTATATATATATATTTTTTTGCTTACAAAACCCCCCCTTGTTTTGAAGTGGGAACAAATATGCTTAAAATAATCATCTGAGACTGAAATCAACATATTGTGTTGTAAGGGACAGAATTATAGATTAAAAAAAAAAAAAAAAAATTGTTTGCATACCTTATTTTGACGTCTGAATATCAGAACTTCGATTGTGTTTAATTATCCCGCTTTTGAGTTTTGAAGTGTGAAATTCGGTGAATATGTTAAGTAAAATAATTAATTTAAGCTAAGCAAAACAAAAAAAAATTTTTTTAATATTTATACGAAAAAAGCTATTTTAAAATTTTTGATAAATAAATTAACAATTTTTTTTTAGCGAGCCGAATAATGCATGACCATTATTAAACAGGGCATGCTTTGAATAATCGATACCAAAAAAAAAATTCGATAAAGATTGTGCCCTTTGTGTTAAAAATAGCATCTTTTTTTTCGATCCCGTTTGAAAACGTTTGCCGCCTTTGACTATGGTGGACCAAACGCGCTGAAATAATTTTTTTTTATTCTGCTTTAAATTGCCCCCCCCCCATTTTGGGGAGTCTGGCCCCCACACACATACACATTAAAAACCAAACGCATACAAATGGTCACCCATCTGGTACTGGCCAGCCTCAGCTTAATAATACATTGAAATTTTCGTCACTGAAAAATAAGTTTTTTTTGGCCTGTTTGGTCTTCCATAGTTTGCTTTTTATCAGACGAAAACGTAAACAGAGTCGATCTGAACTCTACGTCAACGCGAATATCTGGTTACCTATATGAATAAGTGGAATTATTTGAAATTCAGGTACTTATATTATAATATTTTTGCATATTCTCTTAGAAAATCATCCTAAATCTTAGTTAGACAATAAATAAATTAATTAATTATTTCAAAAACCCTTTTTTTTAATATTTAAGTACGTTTTTTGTGCAAGACAAAAAATGTCAATTGTTAACTTTTTGGGAAAATTTAACATTTAAAATTGAATTAAAAATAGTAGAAAAAGTTTTACATTATTCTGTTTTCTATATGATAAAATTCAGGGGTTTATCTTTCTGGAAAAAAAAAGTTACTCAGAAATAATGGATTTTAATAAACGTAATTTCGTTTTAAAAAACAACAACTTGATTTTGCGGCCATTTTTGGCGGTGCCTAGCTGTCACAGATCGGCCAGCAGTTATTTTCGGATGAAGATCGTCTATGCTAGAGCGTCCAATAAACGAAGATAGGATGGAGGGAAAAGGTATATTTTCGTTGCTTGTCGGATTCTCTCTGGCGACGGCCATGATTCCCAAAGAGATTAAAAAGTTTCTTAGTGGACAGACAGAATTAATACGTCCTGCAAGCCGAGTGGTTGGTGTGTGGCCAAATCACTTAACATGAACATTGACACTAAAGAAAATAAAGATTTATTTATGCCTGCTACAGCGGAAGTGATTTTGTAAAATTAAAGAAACTGCAAGTATTATGACAGTTATTATGTAGCAAGGTCCCAGGTGGCGCCAGGAACCTTGCTCAGGTAGATGAGGAAGAGGTATGGTCAAGGGCGGTTATGATGACACTTAGTCGAGAAAAACAGATGTCCATAAAATTCTGTCCATCAGAAAAATGTTTCAGTGAAAGGAAAATATAAACCTGAAAATGGGATTTCAGTACTCATGCACTTATTGATCCGTGCTGAAATAATAACGCTATTTAAAAAGCCATTCTTAACAAGGGGAGAGGAGGGTGTTTTGTAACTATTCTGTACTTTAATCTTACAATTGAATTAAAAAAAAACTTTAAGGTGCTAGTGCACTTACTGATTCGCGCTATTTTTTAAATCGTATTTCCAAGTTTAATTAAAGTTTTATGAAATGTTTTTATTCAATTGTAAGGTTAAAGTATAGAATAGTTACAAAACACCCTCCCCTCCCCATGTTAAGAATGGCCTTTTAAATAATAACGTTATGATTTTAGCACGGATCAAGAAGTGCACTAGTACCAACTTTAATTAAACTTGGAAATACGATTTAAAAAAAAATAGCGCGGATCAGTAAGTGCATTAGCACCGGGATTTCTTTAGAACAAGGGTTCTAGGGAAAGAGATTGTTTTTCTAGTTGGGTTTGGTAAAAGTGGATTTTAAATAACTAATAAAATCAGACAGTTGAAAGGACTTTGATTAAAAAATCAGGATTTTGTCGCCAAGCGTATAGAAAAAAATTATAAATCGAGGGAGGATTATCTGTTCAAGATGTTATATATATTCAAATGTCGGACCACCCGGCAAGTGACTGACAAATCAGTGTCTTTGGAAAAGGAGTTAGAAAAGGAGAAAAAAAGAAAAAAGAATTGCAGAGGTATATAGTTAAGATAGAGAAGGAAAAGGAGATGCAGAGAAAAGAAATGATAATCTTCATATGACAGAGAGCAATTAGTTTAATAAAAAACATTGTGTTTTTAGAAATAAGAGACTTCGCATGCTGGCATTAAAGCGGGACACATCAGCTTTTGGGCTGGCAGCCCTCGAAATTATAAAGTGGAAAGAACGACTTTCTTCCTCCAACCAAGAAAGTTAATTGAAGAGTTTTATTTCAGTTGAAGGATTCTGCATCCAAAAACATTGTTTTTCTTAAATGAGAGAAACCCCGAATTTAACTGATACTTTTTTGTGTGTGCAAACTGTATTCAAAATGATTTTAGGCAATAATAATTTTTTTATATAAGAAATGATCTCCAGAGTTATTATTGATTGCATATTGGTTTGAGAGTAACAGTTGATTTCAGATCTACCCTAAACCTGACGCCAAGTTGCAGCTGAGGAAAGCAACATGCCAGCCATTCACTGGAACATCTAGCAAGGATGAACTCAGCCGCAGCATCTGACGACGAACGACCAACCGAAAATAAAAGTGCTACCACATAGACTTAGGGTCGTGTATGTTTTGAATACCAAGAGTATCAGAACAGTGGTTTCCAATAACCAGTAAGCGTACACCACTAGACAGTTAAGAGTGTAGCTACCGGGATTTAGGGTTAGTGCACATTTCCTTGCCCATGTGTACGCCTTACCCCTGCTGGGTTGCATCTGTGGTCCCGTGAGCCGGGATCGACGAACACGCCTAGAGGTAATATTACAATTAGATTTTCATAGAAGTCCTCTTTCTTTGATAGCAATTTGCAACTATAAATGACAAGCATTGAAATTGGCTGTCATAAACCAAACACGAAACTCAGCGTCCGATGATGAGGAATAACACCAATTAATTCATGTGTAGCAAGCATCTTATTAAGTTTAGTTGAATCTTGCACGCATCAGTAAACCTGAAAGGCCAAGTATCAAATACATTATTCGAGTAATAATCTATGAGTCAATAGAGTGAGAATAATAATTTACCGGTGTAGCAATGTAAACGAACTTAACCGAATTTGAATTTCAAAATAATTTAACCGGATTTTTTTCATTATCTCTTTTTATTAAATTGCTTTAATATTAGAGATTCTTATATAGGCACGGCCAAAACGCAAGGAGGGAGTAAGTATTTTTTTGACGGAGTCTGTCTTGAAAAATCTACCAAAAATCAACTAATTATCGAATCAATACGAAATTTATACCGATTATTAAGTGAAGAATGGCGTTTATAATGGTGTACTTCTTTTTTTCATAATCGATATACGTATATATTTGCCTGCAACCCCCTTTGTTTATTTATGGTTACAAATATGCTTAAAATAATAAGCCGAAACTGAACAAACAATATTGTATTGTAGGGCGGATGAGGATTGAAGATAAAACAAACAAGACAACCTGCGCACGTATCAGATTTTAAGGTTAAAAATTCGAATTTTGAATGTGTTTAATTTTTCATCCATTGTGGTTTGAAGTGTGAAATTCGTTAAATATGTTAATATTTATTCGTTCAGATTAGCAATATATATATATATATATATATATATATATTCATAATTTTTACAAAAAACACGACTTTTAAATCTTTGAAAAATAAATTAATTTTCTTTAATGAGGCCATATCATTAAATAGGAAATACTTTGAACAATTGATACCAGAAAAGATTTACAAAATCGATAAATAATTGCGCATTTTGCTAAAAATAAGATAATTGTTGTTACGTGATATTTTCTCACCGATGGTAGACCATAAAGAC
>NC_136493.1:37897166-37912166 GCF_053919585.1 Euprymna scolopes | reverse complement strand
AATAAAAAATATTATAATAATAATATGATAATATGATAATAATAAAAAATATTATAATAATAATATGATAATAATAAAAAAATATAATGATAATAATATGATAATAATATGGTAATAATAAAAAATATAATATGATAATAATAATATGATAATAATATGAAATATAATATGATAATAATAATATGATAATAATAATATGATAATATAATATGATAATATGATAATATAAAAAATATAATGATAATAAAAAAAATGTAATATGATAATAAAAAAAATCTAATAATAATATGATAATAATAAAAAAATGTAATAATAAAAATATAATAAAAATCGTCTTGCAGTAGTAGGTTCTTACTCCGACATAGATTATTTATTTGAAACATGTCAAGCCCAACAGGTTGTAAGCACTTGGCATCACTTAATGGGATTAAACGGATTAACAGAATTGCATGTGTTGGCTTAAAATACCTTCCATTAAGGTAAATAAAGTAAGCGTTCCAACCAACTCAGCGGGTAAGAGGGGGGGGGGACAAAGAGATTAAAGTACAAATCTTAATGTGATTATCTCATGAATGCTAAGTGTGGCCTTGTTCCAGGATTGCTCTATTTCAATAAATTTTTAAATCTTTGGCAAATGGGAAGATAGTTAAACTCGCATAACTTTAAATATTTGCCTGATAAGAATCACATTTAGAATGAACTAATTTCGCTTCTTTCCTATTACTAAGCACTTGACGTTTCTGAATTTTTTGAGATGCGGATTGGTTTTTCGTTATAGTTCGATTAATTCGCATTTTTAAAAAGAATGGAATTTGCAAGGTGAAGGTCGAATGACGGCATTACGAATATGCATGCGTAACGTAATAACTATTGGTTCATGTTTTAATTTTTAGCTTTGCAACAAATGTTTTCATAGCTCAGACATTAATGTTCTGATGAGAATTATGCTTCTAAGGAATCTTCATACTTGTCCCATTTACTAGAGTTCACGTGCAATTCTTTATAGCATCGGGTGATTATGTATTTCTTTGGTACCGCACTATTTTTAAATATTTTTTTATCTATGTTAAATTCAAGTTTTCCGATACCTTTTTTTTTAATTGTTAGGTAGAAGCACAGAACACTTAAAAAATACCCTCCCCTTCCCATATTAAGAATGGCTTTCGAAATCGTTATTTATTATTTTAATTGAAATTCATTGATGAGTATTATTTATTGCGGCCAATTATCCTCATCTTTTATTAGTTGTTTCACGACGTTTCGTCCAACTATTCCTCTGGCCTTCGTCAGGTGATAACAGCGACGGATAGGAACTCTAAATCTCCTGACTGCAATTACTGCCTTCCGTAGTTGTTGTCTCACCACGGTTTTGGCCAAGTAAGTCTCTGGCCGGCTTTGGGTAGGATTGAAACCGCTACCTTCAGACAATCATCACCTGGAACCGTAGAGATTCAACGTCTCTATCAACGGCACCAAAGGATAATTGTCCGCAATAAATAAAAATTGATAAAAATGTTATAATTTCAGCGCTGTACCAAAAACACGTAAGTACTTAGGATAGCTTGCTTGTTATTTTCACTCCGAACAAAGTTGAGGGTCACGATTTAGCAATATTTTTGCAAACTTTACACCGGACCAAACTCTTATCTACTTTCTAACTGTGGTGTCTGAGAATTTTCGACATGATTGAAGAAATTTATTAAACCAATTCTTAATGAGGCCGCTTCCTGGCAGTAGCAACACTTCATTTTGGCCCTTATTTCGGCTTGTCGGTAGGTCGGAGAAGCACAATCAATCAACTGGTCATATCATACCCTGGTGTTTGCAAGTCTATCCCCAACTGTTGTATTCAATCTGGTGCTTCTAAAAACCAAGACCTTATTCCTACTCTTTATTTTCCTCCTCGATATGTATTAGAAGGCGGTAACTGATACACAGTCGTGTAGCAAACAAAGATGATTAGAAGTAGTGACTTCTATAAGTAGTGACGGTACGATGTATCACGTTTTCCTCTATGAGCAATGTGTTCTACGAATATAAAGTGACTAGACTCTTTAGCTTTAAGGCTCCAAACTATGACCTGCGGGCCAGATACGGCTCGCTAAAACCGTTAATCCGGCCCACAGAGCTCTTATGGAAAACGTGAAAATATTCAGGAAAAATATTTTTAAAAAATGGAAATATGTGAAAATAGTGTGGTGTTTTTTTTTTGGAGGGGGGGTATCAATTGCCTTAGCTTCGTAAACGTTCAACAGGCGCCGGTGAATGTTGATCGGTTCAATTTCTTCTTCATAAAAAACATTCAATGACGCATCTCTGCTTCTGATGCACGGCCAGCACAGGGATTTCTTTCTTAAAGTCTCACACCGTCAATATCTGCCACACAGATGAAACTTTCAGGTGATGAATGCACAGTTCAATCATCATAAAAATTCAATTTGCAATCTTCTCTGATCCATTCGGGTTGAATAAAAAACAAGAGGCATTACTTTTGGGACGTCCCTTGTATCTTGACGATGCTAAAACCTAGTTCTTCTCATTCAATAGTCAACAAACCTCAAACCTGCAAAGTTTTAAAAAAATCAAAAAAAACTGAAGATTATTTTAGCTCGATGACCTTATTTGATCTAATTAATTAAAACGTCAATGGCCTTCACCTTTTATGATGTACAGATTTATATAAATTGCTTATGGATGGATTAGCGGATTAAGTGGCCCAGATCCAGATTAAAGCAAGAGTAAATCCAGAAGATAAACAGCAAGTGTATGTAAACTGTAGTAGGAAATAAAAAAAAATTGTTAAAAATAGGACTCAGATAAGATTTGAAAATAGCGGATGTATTTCCTTAACCAAGTTTTTTCGGTGTAGTTGGGTAACGTAACAAGTCTCTATTCAATGAAAGGTGATACTTTGATTAGCTAACTTTGCGATTACATAAAAAAAAACATCGCATGACTTGTATGTCGATTGGTAAAATAGTTTGTAATCCATAATTTATTTGTGATCTATTTGGCTTTTTAGACCAATCTCTGAATCATTTCAAAAGGAATTACCATTTTTAACATGGATTCGTCAAAGTGCATTCTATAAATAAGAATCTTCCAAACTTTTCTAAATGGTAAGTATCTGAATATTTACTTTATTTTTCTGAACTTTTTTTTGAGATGAGGATTGATATTTTGTATTTTAATTCTTCACCCTACGGTTCTCATCTCGAGTGTTATTTTCGCAACTTGCACTCGTCTTTATACCAACTCTGCCCCCATGGGGAGGTAATTAAATAGAGATATTATAGAACTAGGGCTGTGAAAAGAGAATATTCCTATCATTGTTTTGACTCTAGAGTATATATCCGACGGGAGAAGCGCTGCAGGAGGAAGATTCGGGAAGCCTCAGCAGCCACACCTGACGCGACTTTTGACTGCAGCTGTTACGGCCCATCTGCTTGTCCCGCATCGTGCTCGTCAGCCACAAGCGTGCCTGCAGTCGAAGTGGACAACCCCCTTCATAGAATCTTCGTTTGGGAATTACAGCCAAGAATATACAAGAATATATCCGACACAGTTAATCAATCGAGAACCACACCACACTATCTAAAAATATAAGATATTAACTGATTTATACTCGAGAGCCAAAATAATAAAAGGAATATTCTCTTGTCATGGCCCTAATAACTCAATTCAGCAATACTCTAAGGTTTTTACTTTAATTTCGTTTTTTTTTAACTGCTAATTTTTATAGTAAATACATTAGAGCACCTATTTACTTTGCCTCCCCACGGGACGGAGTTAGACACCAGGGCCGTTTTTGTAACGTGGAGAAAAGGAACAAAAATTAAAAATTATCTCGGTCGTGAATGACTTCTCCTCCACTGACAAAGAACAAGAAATTGAAGTGTAACATCTGAACAACAGATACTACACTTTGAGATATTAAATTTTTTATTCACAGGAAAAAAATACAATTGGGAAATGAACAAAAAATTTAGGCACAAGGCCAACTCAAAAAAAAGGGGGGATGGTGAGGTTGGTTGGTCCATCTCGTCTCTGTTGGAAATTGTGAAGGATTTCTCTCTCGGCCAGCATCTTCTATCATGGATACTCTTTCAAATTTATATTTGTGTGTGGAGGGAAGGAGGTTCCTACTTGAATCCAATTTTTAAACATTTTTTATTTATATAAAAAAAATACAAAAAAAAAAGGGCTCGAAGGCCAAGAAGTCTTCTCTTAGCAAGTGGGTCTTGGTTTACTTTCAGCAACCTCGTAACTTTTACGTTTATTATTGTCATTTAATCCTCACATTCCATGAGGGATGTTTATGACAAAGGGGGAAAAATTGCTGTTTCCTGGCTCGGAATTTATCTATATATCGCTTATAGTCCTCTTTGTTTTATCTTGATTAATATTTTTCTAGCTCCTTGCATTAAGTGGCTTCATGTATTGTCTGATGTGATTCCATATGTTTCTTTTCATAGATAGAATTTTGGAAGTTGAATTGAAATTGTCTATAATAATAAACATCAGGATGAATAACTCCACGAAAAAAAAAGCATCCATCTTCCTCCTAACAACCAATCATCCTTAGCCGTAACCAGCAATAAAGATATATTTTTATATTTTCATATATCAATGTTGTCATTCTTTTAAACACAGCAGAAATACAACAATAAATTAAAAACAATTACCATACGCAAATGAAGTTATACCTTGCCCGTATTTGGTAATTAATTTATATGAAACGTTGCAATGACTTATAAGTATTGTTTTTGTTCTTCTATTAGTATTGTTTTTTGGAGAGTGGACCACTAAATTCACCCTTGTTCATTCATCCGTCCGCATTTTTCTCAATTATTTATTGGAATCTTTTGAAATTTTACAAACATTAATCATGATATGAGGAAAATAGTAACGGGACGGATTTTCTGGGGAAACTCCAGTTGCCTCCTTTCGAGTTAAAATGAATAAAATTGATACTTTTGTGCTTATTAAAGAAAAATGAGAAGTTGTAACTAACTGTTTTCTATATAATTTTGTTTGTCTATACTTGGCGATAATTCTTGGGTGTGCCCCAGGGGCTCTTTTAGGGCTAATAAAAACACTCAATTTTTGGAACTATTTTACCATATTTGTTCAAACTTTTCTGTATATGTCTATTCAGCAGTTTTGCATGGTGCTGAACTCAAATTTAAATGTTAAGGCGTTGGAGACTTCTGGGGCTAAATGGGGGTGCAAATAATGTCATTTCTGTTTTTGCATAGTGCAGAACTCAAATTTGCATATGCTAAGGCCTAAAACTGCACCGTTTGTTCATTTTCACCAGAATTTGACGTCCTCTGGGGACTAGTGGGACTAAATGGGTGGGTGGGGGGACAAATGCTGAACTTAGTAATTTTTTATGCCTCATTCACTGTGCACTCATGATGGACTATGCATGTCTCACTTGTCACTGTTTGTAATTGTTTTTTTGCTTTTTTACAAAGGGGTTACCACATATCAATGCCCGAAGGCCAATCGAGGATAAGGGTTAATGTGTATTGTCGTCATTTGGAACAGTAGCGTAGTAATCGTTTGTGGTGGAAATTTGGTATGATTAGATTAGTTACGAGGACGGTTCAATAAGAACTTGAATACGTTGGACTTGAAGACAATATTGTAGTCAGCTAGAAAGCAGACCATCAGAACAAAGTTCCATGGACTGGCAGTTCTAGGAAAGAAGCTTCGATGATGAAATCCATGTTTTGGTACCACTAGAGAGTGGAGGAATTCATTCATAGTGATTTTGGTAAGACGAATGTTTTTGTTTTGTGTGAAAGATTGGCGAAGATGTACCATAGATTGGGGCCCAGTCGAACACTTGCCATGAAAATAACGGTAGAATAGAGACAAGCTCGCAACGTTTCTTTTGTGAAAGAGGTTCAAAGAAGAGAAAAGGGCATCGTCTACTAGATTACGAAGTCAGTTTTGAACGTTGTCAAGGTAGGATAAGTTGCTCAGAGCAGTTCCTGCTCATGTGTGGCAACAGTACTCCATCCTAAGATGTACTGTTATTATTTTTTATTTTTCATTGTTGTGTTTGTTATTTTTCCTTTGTGTTATTATTTTCCTGTTTGTTGTTTTTCCTGTTTACTATTTTTTCTTGTTTGTTAGTGTTTCTGTTGTCGAAACCGATTATGAACACATAATTACTCGAATGTCTAGCAATCTAATCAAATGTCTTCCGACGAATAAAAATTAAAAAAAAAAAAAACATTAATTAGAAGATTTTTTTATTTCATTGTAAGAAAAAAAATCCGAACACGCGAGGATTCACAAGTTATTGAAACAAAGGTTTCTGGTGCTTTGTCGCTCTTATGCAAAAAAAAAAAAAAAAGATGAACTTATTATATAGTTAATAATGCAAAGTTCTCAATCGTAGTATAAGAGTTAACTATGTATTTTATTAGGATAGTATTGGAGTTAAGATTCCAGTGAATGGTACTCAGATTTCATAACTCCTTGGGAGATTTCAAAGTCACGAAGTCCACCTTGACTCTGTAGGATCGCATTGTAATTCTAATTACCAACCAACCTCACCATCCCCCCTTTTTTTTTGAGTTGGCCTTGTGCCTCAATTTTTTGTTCATTTCCCAATTGTATTTTTTTCCTGTGAATAAACACGAGAAGTTATGGAAATTAAGTATATAAGTCAGGGGGCATGAACAGTAAATAGTCGGAGAGTATTTAACAATTCAGAATATTGCAGTGTGTGTGTGTGTGTGTGTGTATATATATATAATTTTTCAAAGCCGAACAACGTCGCAGCTCACAGGAGCTATGACAGCCAACAAATTATGGCTCTTCTGAGCTGCGACGTTGTTTGGCTGTGGAAATAATTATATAATCTCTCACATTCTAAAAAATTATATATATATATATATATATATATATATATAAATTTTAGGGGTGGTACAAAATTTAATTATGGCTAAATACAGACTAATCAACATGAGGATTAAAAAGAAAAAATGAAAACAAAGGTTAGCTAACTAGGTTTAGTTCCTCACTCAACAGATCTAAATCGAGGAAAATAAGATTAAAAAAGTCATGAACCAGACAATGGACCCTGTTCATGAATGTTCATGTTAAAGACTATTAATATTTGTGCTGACTCCCTTTATCGGTCAACTTCCAACTCCCCCAGTTACAGAAAATATTTTTGTGGAATTGATGAAATTCACCACTATGTCGGTTGAATTCAGTTTCAATCATAGTATGTACAAACAGGCAGATGGTGTGGCCGTGGTTTCCCCATTGGGACCAGCGTTGGCTAATATCTTTGTCGGTTTTCATGAACAAGGTCTATTGTCTGGTTTGTAACGTAACGAAACTAAACAAGGTCTATTGTCTGGTTTGTAATGTAACGAAACTAAACAAGGTCTATTGTCTGGTTTGTAACGTAACGAAACTAAATGTCTGGTTTATACAAACCAGACATTTAGTTTCGTTACGTTGATGACACCTTTTTGTTTATTTGACAACGAGACGAAGGCGGATGCTTTTTATGTGTCCCTCAATAACGTTCATCCAGCTCTTAAGTTTACGGTAAACAAAGAAACAAATTCTACTCTTCCGTTTTTAGATGTTCTTGTGTCCAAGACATCCTTGTGTTTTCTTACTTCTGTTTATCGTAAACCAACATTTACCGGTCTCTATACGCTTTTGGACTTTTTTTACTATATAAATCAAAAATTTAATTTAATTAAAACTTTAGCACATAGGGTCTTAATGATTTGTTCTATCTGGATGACGAGCTTAAATTCATTACGAACATCCTTTGTAACAATGGCTATCCCTTAGATATTGTTGAAACTACTATTAATAAGAAAGTTTCAAAGTTTTACAGCTCTAAAGAAATTGTAGCTAATAGATGTCCTGTGTACCTTCGCCTACCTTGACTAGGTACTATCAGTGACCGTTTTGCTAAGCAAATTTCTTTGTCTGTACAACGGTGTTATGTTGAATCGAATCCACGTGTTTTTTTTTTTCAATCAGACCTATGTTGTCGTCCAGTTGCAAAATATGTTCTCCCCCCCTCATCATAATAAGACCGTCTCTTTGCAAGCAAAAAGAAAATCTTTTAGAACTTAATTTGGTTTCTATGTAATTCTTCCCCCGCTTATTTTTTATTTTTTTTATTTTTTTTACTCTCCCGCCATATTCATGACTTTTTTTTAAATCGTATTTTCCTCGATTTAGCTCTGTTGAGCGAGGAACGACACCTGGTTAGCTAACCTTTTATTTTCATAAAAAAAAATTTTTTTTTAAGCATGTTGATTTTTAGCTCTCTCTCTCTATCTATCTATCTATCTATCTATCTATATATATATATATATATATATATATATATATATAGATGGATGTTTTTAAAGCAGCATTTAAGATAAATTCCAGAAAATATTTTATACTTATAAATCATCTTGAAATAAATATGTCTACGAATCTCCGAAAATATAAAGCAATTCTATTGAACAAAAAGTGATAATATATGACGCAAGGTGAGTTCAAAACAGAAAATATGTGGCCTTGTTCAATCGAACAATGACTCCTAGCAGGCACCTTCCTACAATAGATTGTTCACAATTGTTTTCATATGTTGTAGCTGATCAGCTACCTTGTACATGGTGTAGTTGTATGCAGGTAGTTCAGATTTCAAATCCTGGGCCAAGATTTTCCTACTAAAAAGGGTCCTGGATATTTTTTTTTTTTTTCACACAGTGATCACCATGTTCAAGGCCCGGAAGCCATTCAGGGATAAGGGTTATTGCAAGTACATTACGTTAGTGTGGAGATTTGATGAAGTGTTTAAGGGGGCGGTTCATTAGGAATTTGTTGACATTGGACTTGAAGACATCCAAGTTGTAGTCCGGAGGGAAGCAGGTAGACGGAACAGAGTTCCACAGGCGTGCAGTTCTAAGAAAGAAGCTTTGTTTATGGAATCCGCGTTTTGATTTAGGCACAGATATAGAGTGGGGGAAATTTTTCACAGTGGATTCAGCTATACGGATGTTTTTCATGAAAGATTGGCGAGGGGGGACCAGAGATTGGAGTTCAGACGAGCACCTGCCATGGAAATAACGATAAAACAAGGATAGGCTCGCAACGTCTCTTCTGTGGGAGAGAGGTTGCAGGGTAGAAAAAAAGGGCATCCCCCACTAAGCCACAAAGTCTATTTTGTACTCTGTCAAGGCAGGATAGGCTGTTTTTAGCAGCTCCTGCCCAGATATGGCAACAGTATTCCATCCTTGGCCGTACTTGGCTTTTATATAGATAGAGAATTGCATCAGTAGTGAGATATCTTCTGGAGCGGTAGAAGGATCCCACCATCTTTCCAGCGACCTTGGCAACAGACTTGATGTATGTGTTCCATTTCAGATCAGGAGTAAAAATCAAGCCCAGAAGCTTGTCAAAACACGGGGCCTCACCCAGACGAGATCTATCCATCACAATTGATGCCAGTTGGGGATCAGAGCGTTGATGATGTAAGGATAGGAGTTTGGTTTTGGATGCATTAAAGGTAACCAGCCACATCTTCCCCCACTGAACCATGCGCTCGAGATCAGAGGAGAGAATCAGAGAGAACTTTTTCATTTACAGCCTTTGATGTGTTGCCGTAGATAGTCGTGTCATCAGCATAGATGTCAACGAATGATTCAAGTATGTGTTTAGGGAGGTCATTGATGTAGATCAGGAAGAGAGTTGGGCCCAGGATTGACCCCTGAGGGACTCCAGCATTTATATTGCAAGCCTCCGATTTTTGTCCATCAACCACTACTCTTATGAGCCTATGAGAGAAATGATTTAATGATTGAGAAAACATTTCCAGTTATACCGTATCTGGAAATCTTGTGAAGTAGACCCTTATGCAATACCTTGTTGAAGGCCTTTGATATGTCAAGAGCAATTGCCCTAGAAAGGAAGCCTTTGTCAAGAGATTCACTAATCCTGCGGGATATAACCGTCAGCACATTTGCGGTAGATCTTGCAGAGTGGAAACCATATTGCATGTCACAAAGAAGGTTATTCCTGCTGAGGTGGTTGACTATTTCTCTATTTAATATGGATTCCAGCAATTTACTCATAACACAAAGGAGACTTATAGGTCTGTACTGAGAGGGAGATGACTTATCACCTGAATTCTTAAATACAGGGCAAACTGATGAGGTCTTCCAGGGAGTCGGAAAGCACTTCTCCTTAAGGAAGCGCTTAAATAGTTTCGTGAGTATGGGAGCGAGTTCTGGTTGAAACTTTTTTAACACTATAATTGGGATGTCATCAGGGCCAGTTGCTTTACTGGAATCTAGGTTCTTTATTAGCTTGGCGACCTCATGCACTGATATTTGTATGTTACCTAGCTTGTTCTGTGTTATAGGAGGAAATATGGGGAGTTGATGGCCTTCGTCACATAGTGTAGAATTAGCTGCAAAGTTCTTTAGAAATAGTTTGGCTCTGTCTGACGCTGACGAGATGACCTCTGGTCCATTGATAATGGTTGGGATAGAACGCACACTTCTGTTCAGGATCCTATTTGTTATTTGCCAAAACTGGTGGGATCCAAGCCGTTGATCAGCTACCTTGGATTTAACAGACTGGGCATATAGCTCTCTTGCATTTTTTATTACTCTTTTACAGTGGTGGCAGTCCTGAAAGCAGCTTTAGTCTCAGTGCATCTATTACGTTGGTAGCTATGGAAAAAGTGATTTCTGTGCGTGATAGCAGTAGCACATTCTGGGGAGAACCATGGCTGGCTGTTAGGTTTTTGTTGGAATATTTTAGATCGTATGAATTGGTCTATTCCTACAATTAACCATTCGGTCAGATCTAATACTATAGAGGACACTTCCTTTTTAAACATGGAGTGCAGAGGTAAATCAGATATGAATGTACGGAAGCTATCCCAGTCAGCCATAGAGTATCTGTATACAGTACGGTGGAGGGGTACATCTGGGGGCTTTTTACATTTCGTTTTTATCTTAACTGATATGACGGAGTGGTTGGAGGATCCTAGAGGAGAATGAACGGAACATGAACATAGCTCAGGGGAAGTACAGAGAAAAAGGTCTAAGAGGCTTGCATATTGACCTTTAGTATCGGGCACACGGGTGGGCTTGCAAACAATCTGAGTGAGGTCATAAGCAATGGCAAAATCATGACAAAACCTCCCCTCATCATCCGTCTTATTTGAATGGGTCAGCCATTCCACGTTATGGACGTTGAAGTCACCACAGATGTGGATGTTAGCCGAGGGATGTGAAGACGGTATGTGGTCTATTTTCTCAGATATGCTCTTAAAGATAGTAACTCCGCTGTTGTGGGGCCTATAGAGGGCAAATATAAATGCAGTGGTGTTAGCAAGTGCAACCCTGAAGCACATATAGGGTAAATTAGGATCTTCTCTAGAGATTCTCTAGAGCCATCCTTAATGTAGGCACATATTCCATGCCCATGGCGATCTTGGGTGTCAGATTTAGCTGTTAAATTAGAGCATCCGTTAATTATGAACTCATCTAGGGAAGTGGTCGGCCCTATTCCAGTTTCACTTAGAAATAATATGTCCGGTTTCGTCTCCTGTAATTGGGTTTCAACCTCTGGAAGGTTGGAACGTAGACCCCTGATGTTGGAGAAGGAGACCTGGTAGTAGGGGTCTACGTTGGAAGATGGGGTTCTAGGTTTAATCGAGTTTTTATTCTGGAGATATTTCATGTTGAGGTTTTGGGATTTGTGGAATAGGTCGGCATACTTGGTTAGAGCAGTACAGAGAGGGAAAGTAAGAGAAAAAGACAGGAAAATTTTTTTTTTGTAGCACACGAAAAGGTAAAGCCGTAACAATTACCCACTAGTATGGCATCGAGAGGCCCCACCAGAGACTACTGCATGGTCCAGATCCTGTCACCAAATGGCAATACAGCAGTCCCAGTACTTTGCGCCTGCTGATAGGACAGCCTCCTTAGTGGTTAATCCAAGGTTCGGTCCCTGACTATCAGGCGGATAACGTCAGCCCAGACAAAACGTTTACCTCCAGCACCCTTATTAGTGACATGGCCACAAGGATAGACAGAGACAGAAAAATTTCCGACATCTCAGACTACTGGTCACCAAGTACTACCAACCTTTAAATAGCTTTTTCTCCTCCCTTTGTCAGAAAAATCAATCATTGAATAAGGACTGAATGACAAAATAGGAGAAGCGAGAGTTACTGGAGCTGCCGATAAAACATCCACTGTATTATCTACTCTCCATTTAAAAAAAAACAAAAAACGGGGGGAGGAGGGGAATGGGGACAAGTGACTTATTTATATCCAAATATTAATCCGGTGCTAAGTTAACAATTCAGGATACTGTTGATGATAATCTCCCCTCCCATATTAATGGGTGGAAGTTTGTCGTTATCTATCGAGTTTAAATCATTAGAGTTTCATCTTATAATTAATTAAAATCCAATAATTAACTATTATCAATTTGTAAAGTCGGCTTAATATTAATTTACATTCGAGTTTTAAGGATATGACCTTAAACAATATCCGATTGTGAGGCCCCAGCTTGTGGGCCTTGGGGAGTGTGAAGCCACCCTTTAATTGCTATTGCTCCCAGGTCCACTCTGACTCGGGGTGAAAGTTCCTGTTAGGGCCCCAACTATGGGCTAAATAGAAATTGACTTGAAAAAAAATATTCTATTAAAAAATCTTTCTTAAAATCACTGGATTCGGCATTAAATGACCTGAAAAGGGTTGATATGCCGTAAAACAAATACAACCAACCACCCAACCAACCAACCAAAAAGTCCAATATATAAGATTTTTAAAATAAGTATTAATAATTTTTATACTTATAAACATTAGTGTTTCATGCTTACATAATCATCAGTGCAAGAAGTGATAATTACTGCTAAAACCTAGTCAACAAACCCAACTATTGTTTCTCTGGCTATTGCCTTCTCTGACACCCATAATTAATATTAAAATGGAAGTTATATTTAAGTCCTTATGTAGCCATGAAAAAAGCCTGTCATAATCAGCGGCCACGATAGTATTCAACAAACATGAAATCTAGAATGATGCATTTATGCTAATGGACACTTTTTCCTAATTCATTAAATAGTTTCAGTTTAATCTCTTCAGGGGGCTTTAGGACTATATTTTCTCAATAAATATTAATATTTTTATGCCTACATACACATGTGTGGTTGAACACAACTTAGTAATAATAAAATAATTAACTCTACCACTACTCGTACTACCCCTCTTCCCAAACAGATAAGACAAATAAAATATCAATAGTGTCGGAATTTTATTTTTTTATCGATGCAGTCGCCTCTAGCAGTGCAAAGTGAAGTGGGGGGTATCATTTTTGGTTAGCCTGTAGCATTCATGTTACCCCTTCCTCTTCTCATCTTGGCCCCATTGTCCAGCAGCCATACGTACAGAGGCCTTTTTCAGCCGGCAAATGTGTGTACGTGCGTGCGCCACTCTCTCTCCTTTTATGTCATGTAAGTCTTCGCGAACATTTCTTTCTCTCTTTCTCTTTACGTAGCACCCTTCCTTTTATAGTATTCATCATCATTGCTTGGTGATTGGCTCCTGTGAAACAGTCCCAGAATTCTATTTTTCTTACGCCTTTTTCAAATTAGTTCCGGATAAGATTTATTGGGATAAAGACTCGATTTCCGGGCTCTGTCAACTGACGTAAATACATTCAACCACCCCACTAAGGGTTGAGAGCCTTTATTGCAGCAGTTGAATTGGTGTTTTAAAATACACCATTTATTGAAAAGAACGTGTGGTAGAGCCTGTCTCCATTTTTATTTCAAACTGTTTAACGAGATTCTCGTCAACATTGATTTATTTTCTTTGCCCCCTTTCGAACGGATGAAGAAGGAAGCTGACAACCTTTTCTGAGAAAAGGAATTTTATTTCGGACACTCCATACCTTTTGAAGGTTTTGTTTGTTTCAAGAAAACAAAATGGAACAGAAGAAAGGAAAAAACTTTAAAAGAACTTTGAAACTCCGCCTTGCATGTTTTCTTTTCTGAAAAAAATATTTTTCTTTGAAGGACTGAAAGAACTATTTTCTATTTTTTGTATGTGTTTTTTCTTTCAGCCTTTCTTTCAAGTAAGAATTTTTTCTTGTATTTGTTTTTACTAGCATTTCAGCCCAGCGTTGCCCGGGTGTTTGGATGTGTCTGCGGAGCAAAGAAAACAAAAAAATAAGTGGTAGTAGGACAGGCTCGAACCCGTACTGCAAAGGAGGAAACGGAGGAAAAAAACTGACGTCTTTGCTGTTACGACCACTGCAAAACCGGAAGTGACTTGTTTAAATTAAGACTAGACAATCGAAAGGAGAGGATGGGTTTCAAAAATATCGACGAAAAATCGCCCCCCCCCTGTAGAAAAGTGCCCAGCTGAAGGTGAAGATATTAATGTTTTTAGCCAATTCTTTCTCGTCTGAAACGCCGAACTTCAAAGCGATACTGATGTTGCCGAAATCCGTCGCCTCTGTTGAAAGTTTTAGGCAGATATGTAAACATACATACATACATGCACACATTTATATATTGGTAACTAAAATTTTCGACCCAAACCGATTAAAAAGCTTGCCCTATCTCTGAATACCCTTTCTTAGGCACCGCCAAAAATGGCCGCAAAATCAAGTTGTTGTTGTTTTTAAAACGAAATTACATTTATTAAAATCCATTATTTCTGAGTAACTTTATTTTTTCAAGAAAGATAAAACCCTGAATTTTATCATATAGAAAACAGAATAATGTAAAACTTTTTCTACTATTTTTAATTAAATTTTAAATGTTAAATTTTCCCAAAAAGTTAACAATTGACATTTTTTGTCTTGCACAAAAAACGTACATAAATATTAAAAAAAAAAAGGTTTTTGAAATAATTAAGTTATTTATTATTGTCTAACTAAGATTTAAGATGATTTTCTAAGATATTATGCAAAAATATTATAAGT
>NC_136493.1:37878852-37883852 GCF_053919585.1 Euprymna scolopes | reverse complement strand
ATAAAATAATTTATATATTCATTCAGGAGTGAGGAGCCGGCGAAAAATTTATTTTTAAAATAACACAAATCAACTTTAATGCCAATCATTGGTCGGAGTTAATTAACCTTTCGCGGAGTGGAGTTTGCGAACTGGCATTTACGGAGACATTTTCTGGAGATGAACTTTTCCATTCACTGATGAATGGAACTAAGTTGAGGTTGCCAGATTTGCCATCACGTTCTAAAAGTGTTGAAAGGGCAATTAAATTAACAACCGAAGCTTCTGAATCTGTGTGTGGGTTTGGATCAAAGGCGTTATGTCGTCAAATGAGGCTTTCATTTGCTCCTAAGGGATCTTACGTACGGCAATTTGATGCAATATGTTAATCAAGAAGATACGCGTTTTCTTTTCTTTTTTGTTTTTATAACAAAAAAGAATTACACGTTCTTTCAATCTTTATCACTGTTTCAATTTAATTAAGGAGCTTGAAAGACGATTGTCGAAGTTGTCGATGGTAATGGAGGGATTGTTTTTATTATAGTTATATTTTATCTGTTTTACCTTATTCGTTTTATTTTAATAAAACAAAACTTTTTGGTTTAAATATTGAAATTAATCATTTTTCTAACCAATTTATAAAGTAAATACGTATAATTTTTTTTTTCAATTCGTTTATGTAGATGATCTTAAATTCCATTTCCCAAAATAACAGTGCTAGTAACGGATCTATTTTTTTGTATAAGTACTGTTTATACTAATACACACCTTTCCTGTATTTAGCTAAGTTAATTTTATTTTTGAAAAGTGTATGTATATATATATATATATATATATATATATATATATATATATTTATATATTAGTTTTTTTTTGGAAAAAGAAATCCAGCAGAGTGCTCAATTAAAAGAAAAATCCGAAAAATAAGAACGTATTTATATTTTGTATTTTGTGGACAGAAAGGTGTTAGATGAGACAAGTCATTGGTACTTACTGGGTGTTGGTATATTTTGAGTGGAGTAATTTAACGTATTGGCTGAAGAGAGCTTGATATGGATATCTAAAACGGTCCTAATTATTGGGGTTGAAACCGACGGTACCAATGACTTGTCTCATCTAACAACTTTCTGTACACGAAATACTTTAGAGAGATGGATGCTGTATTTCTGCTGTGAGCCATTATCCTGAGTTTTTTCTCGCTTGGTGATGACACTCCTTGTTTAGAAGAACATAACCGTGATCACCATATACTCTGGTAATTGTTCAGCTTTAATGTTTATATGTGGTACAGTAGTTTGGTGACCATTTGACATGGCTAGGATTGGAAATGCTGGGTTGGAGTCGATTCTGAGACTAGGATTTCTTTTCTTTTTTTTTTTTTTTTTTGAGAACTGGTTTAAGGTGCCTGGTTGTGGAAACACACACACACACACACACACACACACACACACACACACACACACACACATATATATACATTAGCAGGCCACCCGTTGTTGTCTGGTATCAAAATACGATTTAAATATATTTTAATTCGTGCAGATTTTGTATTTATTATAGTCATTCTCTATCGGTTATTATATTGTATCTCATATATAGTAGCGATTTCAAAAAGTAAAAAAAAAAAAAATAAATAATTGGGGTACTATCGGCTAGAATTGAAACCAAAACATCCAGCTACCCAGTCTCATTCCTTAGCATCTTGGCTACACCGTTACATATATAAATAGTTAAAACATGATTATGTTGAACTTATGTAGATTCCTGCACAGGTCAGTTGTTTTGTTTTCAATTTTGACCCTTTAGCAACAACTTTTACTGTCTAAAAATCTAAATCGAAAGTGTGCCACATGTCTAAATACCCTATATATCAAATTTTAACTGTGGATCAGATATTCAGAGGAGTTTGGTGGCAACTTTTTCGCACACACACACCGACAAGGTAACTTATATTTAAGTTTTTCTGTGTGCTTGAACGTTTTTATCTTAAATTCTACGCAGTTATGCCGAATGTAGCAATTAGAATTTAGCATAATAGTGAAATGCAATCAATTATTTAATAAAAACTATAAAACATGAATAAATAATTAATGCTCAGCTTTCAAAGCAATACGTAAATTAGTAAAGCTTTATGTAGTCACTCGCATATACATGACTGAGTATATTAAGAAGTTTGTTTTAATAAATTTTAAATAGAAAAAGTAGGCTTTTAATATCAATGTCAGAGTGAGAAAAAACAAACTCAACTTTGTAGGTATATAAATATATCACAGTTTATTTTATATCTTGATATATTTAAATTTGTATCAAAATTGTTTTTTAGTTTAGGTGTGTGTGTGTGTGTGTGTGGAAATCTATTTGCGTGTTTGTCATTTTGCCGAATGTGATCTTAGTTAATAGTCTGGAAGGAAATATAAAATATCTGGAAACATAGAAAGCAAATCAATTTCGGTTTTAAATAGGTGATCATGTGACAGAAATATAACTGATGAATGCTGGGAAAATGCACACCAACATTTGTGTGATATTTAATCTTCATCCGTTGTGGTAATCCCTCTCTCCAATTATCTGTCTGTAATACCGTCACCGTTAATCGTTCATTCGCAGCTGGCCGTCTCTCTCGTTTGCTTTAGATATATCTACGGTAATCCACGGTAATAAATAAGTAGCCATCATCTATTATATATGTTTCTATATAAGGTTAGTGGAAGCCATAAACAAAGGAAGAAGAGAGTTTGATCAAGGTGGCAAATTATAAGTCCTCTTTGTTCGCGTTTGAAACTGACAGTACCAATGTTGTTCTGATCTTTTATGTATAACCCCTTTCTTTGAGTAAAGTTCTGTAGTAAAAATTACTTCATCCGCTGCTTAATTAATGTTAATGCGAATCTCTGTTCGTTTGTTTGTTTATAAATTGGAAAGATGGTGGGATCCTTTTACCGCCCCAGAAGATATCTCACTACTGATGCAATTTTCTATCTATATAAAAGCCAAGTACGCCCAAGGATGGAATACTGCTGCCATATCTGGGCAGGGGCTGCTAAAAACAGCATATCCTGCCTTGACAGAGTACAAAATAGACTTCGTGGCTTAGTGGGGGATGCCCTTTTCTCTTCCCTGCAACCTCTCTCCCACAGAAGAGACGTTGCAAGCCTATCTTTGTTTTATCGTTATTTCCATGGCAGGTGCTCGTCTGAACTCCAATCTCTGGTCCCCCCTCGCCAATCTTTTACAAAAAACACCCGTCTAGCTGAATCCACTGTAAAAAATTTTCCCCACTCTTTATCTGTGCCTAAATCAAAACAGATTCCATGAACAAAGCTTCTTTCTTAGAACTGTACGCCTGTGGAACTCTGTTCCGTCTGCCTGCTTCCCTCCTGACTACAACTTGGATGTTTTCAAGTCCAACGTAAACAAATTCCTGATGAACCGCCACCTTAAGTAGACACTTAAGAAATCCACACTAACGTACTGTACCCTTATCCCTGAGTGGCTTCCGAGCCTTGATAAGTGGTGACCACCTTGTAGAAAAAAAACAAAAAAACTAGTAGGTCGAGCACTGTGAAAGCGGTAGGCAAGTGTTTATACAAATGGGCAATTGCTGAGATCGTTCACGAACACCAATCTCATTGGCCAACTATCAACTAGATGGTTGTATCTTCAATCCCTAGAGATAGGTGCTAGTCTAGTCGCACTGATGAGCTGTGATACAGCTAAACAGTACTGTATGTGGATCACACCACACACACATATAGAAATAGAGCATATATATATATATATATATATATAATGAAATAAGAATTACAGATAAGCTTATCAAAATGATCCAAGATGGTAAAACTAAAGTATATTATAAATATTAAAGAGTTAATATTTATAAAGTAATCTCAACCAGATATAAAACCTCGATAAAACCAAATGGGAAATAGAGCTTATAATAAGAACAAGTACTTAATAAAACATGCATAAAAACACGTTGAAAAAGAGTTAAAAACATATTTAATTTTAAAAAAGAAGCACTAAATAAGTCGATAGTCGTGTGCGTATATATATATATATATATATATATGCGTATATATATATATATATATATATATGAGAGGATCAAAAAGTAATTAGGATTCTTTCAATGGAGACTTAACGTGCTAATAAAAAGCTCAATATACGAGATAGAGCTTAGATACAGAAAGAAACAATGACAATACAAAATATACTAGTGCGTATAGGTTTAATAATCAATTTAGACTCACCCGTATTCATGTATTTCCGTTATTGAATTTGTCGCTGCTTTACGGTATTTTCATGGCAAGTACTCGACTGAGCTTCAATCTATGCCCGCCTCGTCTAGCTGAAAACACTATCAATAATTCCCCCCACTCTTTATCTGTGACTAAACCTAAACGTAGATTCCATGAACAAAGCTTCTTTCTTAGAACTGCACGCCTGTGGAATTGTCTTCCGTTTTCCTGCTTTCCGGCTGACTACAATATGGTTGTCTTCAAGTCCAACATAAACAAGCTCTTGATGAGCCGTTCCACTTAGGTTAACAAATTTACCGAATTTCCATTACTAACGCTTACTATATTGTCTAATTGACTACTGTACACTCTTAACCCTTATCCTCGAGTGGTATTTGACCGTGATAAGTGGTTATGCCTTAAAAAAAAAAATTGATTATTAAATCTATATGCACTAGTATATAGTACTTGTGTAATATCAATGTTTCTTTCTGCATGCATGATATATATATGTGTGTGTGTGTGTGTGTGTGTGTGTGTGTGTGTAACACTTCTAACTCTACTGCTATCGTCTGGCATCTGTTGAATGTAAGCGAAATGTCAATATAAACATTAAGTGCCAGAGAGCTTGAATCGTTAAATCATAAACAATGTCTTAAAAACGATTTTCTTAATGGAGCTCTACCTAAAAAGCGGGGCGGGGTATACAGACATCCAGAGGAAATGTTTCCCTGTATCAGACAAACAAGTACCTTAAGCTAGGATCGAAACTCTAATATAAAG
>NC_136493.1:37846352-37873852 GCF_053919585.1 Euprymna scolopes | reverse complement strand
CGCCTGCCAAGTTCCAAGCAGCTATTTTTGCCGACTAAAGACCAAAGGAAACTTATTCCACTGTATGAGCTGTCTTCAATAAGTTTCCAAGCTTTTTTTCGTATGAGTATTTTTATTGATAGTACACACATGAAACTTTAGTCTCCAAAATTATCTCCTCCGGCTGCAATGCACTTGTACCTTCCAACAACTTCTGGAAGGCTTCATGGGTTGCGTGATCATGTCAATAACTCTTGTCACAATCTCTTTCATCTCTTCAATCGTTTCAGAACGACACCCTTTAAGGTCTTCCTTGAGCTTGGATAAAAACCAAAAGTCATAGGGAGCAAGGTCTGGAGTATAGGGAGAGTGAGGAACTGTGTTAATGCCCATCTTAATCAAATAGTTTGTGACACGGATGGAGTTGTGGACTGGTGCATTATTTTGGTGGAAATGCTACCGGCCCAATTCATATAGTACTGGCCTCTTCCAACGGAATCTCTTTCTGAACACTCTTAAAACTTAAACATAGCATTCCTTGTTGACCGTCTGTCCAGTGGAAACCCAGTGCATGTAGTTCATGCACCTGCTGTCACAAAAAAATGGATCATAAGTTTCTGGGTAGACTTGCACTGTCTGGCCTTCTTCTTGGGAGATCCAGCATGCTTCCATTGGGACTGTCTCTGGGTCATAGCAATAGATCCAGCTTTCATCATAGGTATTAGAGCATGAAGAACTGAGACGTCTGAATTGATCATCTCGACCAGTCTTTTTTCTGATCTCCTTTGAACACTCTTGGGACAAACTTTGCACAAATCTTCCGCATCTTCAGTTCCACGTGAATAATTGTTTGAATAGTTCCCACACTGACGTCAAACTGTGCACAGTCATTATCAATGAAATTTTTCATTTGGCCAATCAACTCTGGTATTCTGGCTTCCTTACTCCTCCCACATCGCTAATCATCCCTCACAAACTTCCTGCCTTCCTTGAATCTCTTATGCCACTCAATAGCTGATAGTCTTCTAAAGTTTCCTCATGTCCAGATTGCCTTTTCCAAATTCACCAGCTGTGAACATCAGGTTTTAGTAGGGTGTATTCTAATTCCTGCTGTTGCTATCTATTTGAATCTTAAATCATAAAAATTGGTCACTCATCTCATAAGGCACCTCGTATATCAAGTTTCACGTCAGTAGACCAAAATTTAAAAGAGGAGTTTGGTAGATACCATTCCTCACACAAACAAGGTTGCTTTTATATATGTTTATATAGATATATAAGAAGAACTATTAAATAATTTAGAAAAATAAAATAAAAATATTGTAATGGTTTACAGACTAGTCTGACTAGGTTAAAGTGATAAAAGTTTTTTGAGTTTTCTTTTTTTTTTCTCTTTTAGTGTTTTAGTGAAATTTGTTTTCTATTTTCAAAATTTTGCAGATTTTCTGACAGCACAGACAAATGTTATGGTTTGCTTAATTCACAATTAAAAATTGTCACCTAATATCTAGCAATCTGATTGACTAAGAGCATTACGTGAAGTGCCGGATAATGTGGGCGAAAATTGGTTTTACACACATTTACTCATATAGACCCAACACGTTGTAGACAGAGTACTTCACAAAAACATAAGACAAGTATTAACTTTTTGTTCTGTAACAACGACAGTACTTTCCCCAAATAAAACGTGATTCCGAATGTGATCTCAAACATGCTCTCGAACATCATCCATGTCTCGAACGTGATTGTCTTTTGTAAAGTCTTTTTTTTTGCCCACTGGTTACATTATTTTGCATGCATTTGCATATGCCCATCCGTGCACTGTTATGATGGGGCACAAACTGTAGCAGTACATTATATTATGGATGGAAAACGTTAAGACAATCAAAAATAAAGTTACGTAAATATCGAGAGATCAAAGTTAGAGAATTTATCCACGAAAGATAGGATTTTGTTAATGAGGCGAAATTGCATATGTGTGTTTTTTTGCTGGCACTGCTCGAGTTGTCATGTGTAAATGAATAGAGGTAAAGATATGCATGCATGTATTAACCTGTCTTTATCTTGTTAGTGAAACTTTATCTCGGCTGGTGCCATATGCGTTTACCTGTTTGCATGACCTGTGTACACGTTTTCATCTAAACAGTATGTATATATATATGCTGGCACTGTGTTGATCATGACAGTATCTCGTTTATCTTCAAAGACCAATCAGAGCAAAGATTAGCTTATAAGGACTCCTGCATGAGTGTCAGACAGGGACGAAAAATACTAGAACAAAAGAAAGTTGTGTGTTTAGGTTTCGGTGCTGAAATATGGGATGAATATTCTCACATTTTTTTTTTTTTTTTTTTTTGATTAGCTGAAAGATTGGAGAGTTTGTTCACTCTAGAGTTTATAATTACAACATTCACTACTGCTGCCTCGTCAAACAAAGTGACTGACACGACTTTCATTTTTATAGATAGTAGTTAAAATCACTGTTGAAGATGATTGTGACACTTATTATCGAAAATGTAATGCACATAAAGACAAACTTAATTGAATGACAAACAGGATTTCAAATTAAAAAAAAAAACACAAACATATTTATCTCCTTTTTTTTTTCTAACGTAATTTTCTTGTCTATCATGAGACCCCTCCTATTCCGAAAAATCCCTATATGATTGGGCAAGACCAGTCTTCTTCGCCAATCAGTACACTTTTGGCGGGCTGAACGTAAAAGATCCCCCTCCCTCTTTCTGACTATGATTGTTGTCCAGTCAACATAAATAAATTTTTCCTAAATTAAAATAGGATGACTTGAAAATGAACAATTTAGAGGATTGTTTAATTTTTGGATATTAAGGATTTTTTTTTTTTTAATTCATTTGTCTTTCTTATAAGCCACTAATTTGTTTTGCAAGACATTTCCTGTATTATTGCTTTATCTATACTAGCAAGACCTGTGGAGCTTCCACGACGGCATCTTTCATATGTAATATATTGCTGCTGCGCATTCTGTGAATGTTCAGCATGAATGGAGTCCCCGTGATATTATTATAACCTTTTTGTTAAAACTAAAAGTATTGTACTTGTAGTGGCATTCACCCGGGATGGGTTGAGCCGACTCTAATGTTAATCGCATCTCGCGTCAAAGCCATCCACCCTCATTAGTCGGCGGCATGATCCAGCCATTCACGGTTTGAGCGACGGACATCTAAAATGCAAACACCACATCATAAACACTCGTAGCTGTGCGGGCAAGATAATGTGTCTGTAAGTTTTTGCCTTTTTCCCCACTTTCACGTTTCACTTTTGAGCCTGGTTAAGTAATCTGGTTAATCTAGTTTCAGAATATATCTGGTTATTACGGTTTATCTCTAATATCTTTATAAGAGTCTATAACATATTTCCGTTGGCGCAAGCAGAAACCCCACGATATCATTATATAATGCTTAGACAGAACACGTACTACCCTTGGATCCTCACCTGAAGACCAAGGAGGTATATTTTAGTTTTACGTATGGCCCAAAAGTGACAATTTTTTAACATTGCGTCTTTTTTTTTTTTTTTTTTTTTTACACAGTGATCACCACTTATCAAGGCCCGGAAGCCACTCAGGGATAAGGGTTATTGCAAGTACATTACGTTAGTGAGAAGATTTGATGAAGTATTTAATTAAGGGGGCGGTTCATTAGGAATTTGTTAACATTGGGCTTGAAGACATCCAAGTTGTAGTCCGGTGGGAAGCAGGCAGACGGAACAGAGTTCCACAGGCGCGCAGTTCTAAGAAAGAAGCTTTGTTCATGGAATCCGTGTTTTGATTTAGGCACAGATATAGAGTGGGGGAAATTTTTCACAGTGGATTCAGCTAGACGGGTGTTTTTCGTGAAAGATTGGCGAGGGGGGACCAGAGATTGGAGTTCAGATGAGCACCTGCCATGGAAATAACGATAAAACAAAGATAGGCTCGCAACGTCTCTTCTGTGGGAGAGGTTGCAGGGTAGAGAAAAGGGCATCCCCCACTAAGCCACGAATCTATTTTGTACTCTGTCAAGGCAGGATAGACTGTTTTTAGCAGTCCCTGCCCAGATATGGCAACAGTATTCCATCCTTGGACGTACTTGGCTTTTATATAGAGAATTGCATCAGTAGTGAGATATTTCTGGGGCGGTAGAAGGATCCCACCATCTTTCCAGCGACCTTGGCAACGGACTTGATGTACGTGTTCCATTTCAGATCAGGAGTAAAGGTCAAACCCAGAAGCTTATCAAAACACGGGACCTCACCCAGACGAGAGCCATCCATCACAATTGATGCCAGCTGGGGATCAGAGCGTTGATGATGTAAGGATAGGAGTTTGGTTTTGGATGCATTAAAGGTAACCAGCCACATCTTCCCCCACTGAACTTCAGTGATCGGGAGATCTTATTTATTAAAAAGGAGGATAGGTGAAAACATACTACAAACATTAAATTATATACTAATAATTTAATGTTCGTAGTATGTTGTCAGCTTCTCTTGTCCTTTTTAATAAATAAGAACTCCCGATCAAATAATTTATAATATGGAAACCGTGACACCTGTACGTTACAGGTTCCACAGTTTTATTTAATAATGTTCTGCTTGTTCCGTCTTTAGTTAATCTATACATTACTCTTTGAAAAAGCAAAATATAATTTCTGTACGCCAATTGAAGAAATTTAAAAACGCAACCCTGGACAAGAATATGAGAGTGCCATCATTTTGTGTAGCTTCGTTTTCGAATATCATTAAAATAACATATGATCATTGTTGTACTTGAAGCAGCATTTACCCGATGGACACCTAAAATGCGAGGACCATGTCATAAGCACTAATGGCAGTTTGGGCAAAATAGTGTGTCCGTAAGTTTTTGCCTTTCATGTTTCACGTTCGAGCCCGGATACCACGGCTCATTTTTTTTCTTTTTTCAATCACACGGACACTTCTTGCTATTTTGATTGTAAGAAAAGTTGTTTTCATTTTGTTGGTGGGGGGAGTTTTTTTCCAGCATACGGGTAAAAAAAAATGTGCTCAATATCCGCAGAAGAGCTTCTCTTGGTATCCCTTCTGCCGAAATATCTGGTTGAGAGGGTGTCACATACTTCTGTTTGGGGGCGATTACAGTTTCATGTTTTTACCTGTTCTTTTATTTTTAAAATTGTTGTGAGAGTATCGACGTTGCCCACAATAACAGTGAACAATATATTTAGCATAGCAGGTGTGTTAACTTTATTCGACCCAGGCAACACCGGATATCCATACTAGTGTGTATATATATATATATATATATATATATATATACACACACACACACACACACACACAATCTCTTCTATACATGTACATTTATCGCACGGGAACCGATATTAATAGTACACTTTTTTTTTTAATTTAAATAGAAAAGGAAAAACAAAAAAGCTTTAGATTTTCCAGAATAAAAAAAAATCGTTTATTTTTTGATGGGGCGGGTGGGGTCTAATCTACTTGCTGAAATTCATCATTCAACATCTGCGTTATGAAGAGACACTTTTTTTTATTTTTATGATAAATTATATGTTAGGAATTTTATTTCATTTTTCGTAATCCAGTTTTTTATTTTTTCATTCTTTTTTCCAATTTGATATGAAATCAAATTTATAAAGTTGGGGATTAAGAGAGACAGATAATCGTTGGATTATCTTTGGCTCAGTAAATTCTTGCTCTTTTTTTCTGGTCTCTTTATTCTAACAATAACATTGTAAAGGTGAAGGCGTCTCAGAAAAGGGCAGATAGCTGCGGGAGATTTTATTTTTGATCAATTTCTTTTTCTTTTCTAAAGATTTTCTCGGATATTTTTTTTCCTTTTTATATGTGCATTAATTTTTCACTTTAAATTCTGTTTCATGTATTTTTGACCGTATTTGAAGACAACCTGAAGATTTTTAAATGTCTTATCACGATTACTTTAATTACTTTACGAAAGTCTGAGTCTGAAGTCTATATCTGCCTGCTGGCCAGTGTCTGGTTGATACAGATCATATCAGGAGTGGTGTCATCATAGATTGATGCAGCTAGTCCATAAAGACCGGTTTTTACATGCAGTACTTCACATTCCAAAATGATCACACATCTGATCACTGCTCAGTTTCAATTGAAGTGATCTTACGTGAATCAGGGTTTCAATCTCATTATAGCCGTATTCTTATCAGAATACTTAAAAGAAATGTTTAAAAAATCAATATTCTAGTTATCATTATCACAGTTTATTATCACTCTTGGAGAAAGAACCCCTCCTCGGTTTCCTTCCACCTTATTTGTGTTTACCATTCGAAGGTTGTGCCAAAGTCGCCATGTTGGGTATTGCAGGTTTGTGACGCTATTTGCCCACAATAAGGTATAGAGCTAATCCGCCCTTTAACATACAGCACCTGGTATTCCCAAATGGTCATTTTAGTACTAGCAAGACTCAACGTCGCTTGACTTCGGTGATTTAATTAGTGTCAACCTGATTATGCTGCACTATATTAAAATTGTTGAAATGGAGCTTAGTTATAGGTTTAAAAAAATATTTAAGGCTTGGGATTTAAATTCCCGTTGATCTAATTGAAATTTCCAATTATTTTTGGAATTCGTACAATTTTGTAAATTTCCTGTGGTTGAGACTTAATTAAAACTAAAAGTAAATAAATTTCCAGTATAGTTTCGGAATTTGACCCATTTGGTAGATCTTACTAATAGGCCGGGAAATCATGGTTCAATCTTCGCTCTAGTCCAGGGCTTCTCAACCGGGGTCCACATGAACCCAAGGGGTCCATGGAATATTTTCTGCATGATGCACTTACTGTCGTAATACAGGTAGTTAACCATATAAAATCAAATTCTCTCAGAGACCGCCTTTTTCATGAATTATGTAAGCAAAATGGAGAAGAGTTCCAATGGCTTGTATTACATACAGAGGTGAGATGGCTATCAAAGGGGAATTGTCTTCAGCATTTCATTGCATTTTGGGATTCTATTGTTTCCTTTCTTGCTAACACACAACTTGGAGAACAGCTGCTTGCAAATAAATGTGATGTGTTTTTCTTATCAGATATATTTGAAAAACTGAATTCACTTAAACAGCTCCAAGGAAAAGATTCTGATCTGATATCGAGTAAAAGTGCTATTGCTGCTTTTCTGAGGAAACTACAATTGTATATGAATAATACCAGGCGTCGTGCATTTGAACAGTTTCCTTGTTTTGCCTCTGTTAGCAGCGATTTGCAAGATGAAGATATTGCATTATATATCTGAATATATGGAAAATATGCATGCAGATATGCAAACTCGGTTTAGTGACTTACCCATGATGGTTATACCGACTTGGGTTTCAATTCCTTTCGAATTCATGTTGCCGATATAGACATATCTTTGCAAGAGCCTCTAATTGAATTTTCCTGAGACGAAATGCACCTACATCGATTTTCTGTTTTTGTTTTCTATTCTCTTTTGTAAAACTTAATTATGTTCTGCAAAAACAAAAACAACAACCCCCTTCCCCTCTCCTTTCCTTTTCCTTCCCTACTTACCAACCCCGTCCCCCCCCTTTTTTTGCCCTGTTGGTAGGGCACTAAAATAAGCCGACTGCCCCCCTGCAGAGGGTAAAAATCCCTCAATGGAGCAACTAGTTAGCCGTGGGTTGCTACCCGTAATGCCTTAGGATGTGATCCTGGTGATTGAGCTAACCTAGACCTGGGTGCATAAAAGTCTACGCACTGCAACACATTACTTCGGCCCTTACTTCGGCTAGACGGGCGGTCAGAGAGGCCCGATCCGACCAATCGGCCAGTCACGCCAAGCCCTAGCACTTACACCCAAAGTACCAACTACCACAACAAAGAACGAAACTTAAAGGTACTCTTTGATAAAAACAATCCTCATACCATACTCTCATATCTTAAAAAAAAATTTAAAAAGAACCCTTTATAAAACGGTCCTGGATATGACCTAAAACTATATCCGATGGTGAGGCCCCACCTTGCAGGCCTTGGGGAGTGTGGATCCACCCTTTAATTGCCATTGTTCCCAAGTCCACTCTGATCCGGAGTGGTAGTACCTGTTAGGGTCCCAACTATGGGTTAAATAGAATCCGACTTAAAAAAACAAATGTACTCCATTAAAACTCGTTCCTCAAAATAACTAGATTCGGCATTAAATAACCTGAAAAAGGTTGATATGCCGTAAAACAAAACCAACCAACCAATCTAATTGAATTACAAAGTGATGAAACTATGCGTGGAAAATTCAAAGATGGAAAGTACAATGTATGGAAGACAAATGATGTTGCTACAAAGTACCCTTTGCTCTGGGATAAAGCACAGCTCTACATTATTGCCTTTTCAATATCTTATCTTGTTGAATCAGGATTTAGTCGTGTTTCTCAACTGTTATCAAAAGCTCGCAATTGACTTGACATTGTGAAAAGAGGAGACCTTCGACTATCATTAACATCGATGGAATCAGATATAAAGAAACTCGCCACATGGTTCTCACTGAATAAAAATGCCTACCCCCCCTTTTTTTTTTAAATTACACATTCCATTGACCATGGAAGAAACATTGTAATATTATAATAGAAGATATTGGTAAAGAATTTTCACTCTAATTTAGATTATTATTATTACTACTTATCATTATTATCATAATTATTATAGTTAATTTATTTTTATTTCGGACTATTAAAAAAATAAAAAATAAAAATGAATTCCAATTAAGAAATAATATATATATATATTATTATAGTTGTTGTAGAATACTTTATTTGCATTAAATTAGTTTTCATTTAAAATAAAGCTTAATTTTATAATTTCTCTTTGATTATTAAAACCTCAAAATGTATATTAGTGAAAAATAGAAGATTGTTTTATGACCAATAGTTATGAAGGGGTCCACCAAGATAAAAAGAAGGGAAAAGGAGTCCATGAGTAAAAACAGGTTGAGAACCACTGCTCTAGTCATACCAAAGACAAAAAAAAATATTTGATCTCTCTTGCCGAATACCAAGCATTATAAAATTAGGATCAAAGCTAAATGAAATAATCCTGGGATAAGAGTAGCGGCCTCCCCTACATCTCTGTGCTGTAGATAATGAAAAGTGTCTTCATGGTCGCAACCGATTATGATCGACCACTTTCTTGCAAAGAAATGACTACAAACATATCGTCGTCTTCATGTATCAGGTCTGCTTTTACATACATCGAGGATAATACCTCACTGGTTCCCTCTGGACTGTTCTACCATAATGTTCTTTGCAGTAGCACATCTGTAATATTGTGGGTCTACATAACATGAAGGGATGTAAATCGTGTATATATATAAAATGTTCTGCAGGGTCTTTACATTTATGCATAACAAAACGTTTGGTGTGTGTATAACGTCTCGTTTATATCCTTATATAAGAAGAAAAATAGTTCATAGAAGAATCAACATTGTGTGTTTGTTCTGTTAGCCATCTTTGTTCGTATTTTTCTTCTTGTAGCATTATATTGCCATGCATTTTTTTCTATCTGAGCAAAGAATCGCTAATTTTTCTGAAGAGTATGTGCACGAAAAGAGACGGTATTGATATAATAACCGTTTTTTTCTCTCTACATCACGATACGGATCTGTAAAAAATGTACTGAATTGTAATATGTTGGAGCTGTTTTGTAAGAAAAATAAATATTTGGATATTGCAATGTAAATATACTGTTATTCTTTAATATCTACTCTGTTATTATATTTAACATACATTGAGCTTCTAAACAGAAAGGATTGCTATGCATAAAGAGTGAAATAGAATTGAAAAAACATTTACTTAAATAACATATTATATAAAAGTTACTTTGCATGTATAAGTTCCTTCTTTATAGGTTCCGAAACGGCGACGCCTATCTTGTACACATTTCACACAAAGGTAATTTATGTCTGGCAGTGTTCTTAGATAGGTTTTGCATAGAAATTCATTCGATAAATACCGAAAATCGAAAAAATCCAATCTTAAATATAGTCTTTCTCTCTTATAGATAAAGATTTTTATGGGGAATATTTTACGTTACACCTTCCACGAATAAAATCCCAGCAAATCATTTCTTGTCACCTAGAGATATAGCTCAGTGGTAGAGCATTCGACAATAGATCGAATGATCCCCCTGTTAAAGCCCGGGTGTACCTCATGTTATTTTTTAATTAATGAGTTAAATTTACGATTAGAGAAGAGGTACCATTTAAAGTACGCGCAAGTAATATCTTTGTTCGCATATTTTAAAGCTAAACATTAATCAGAAGTGACTTTTCCAGAATATTTAACGTCAAGCCTAAATATTCGCTGACGTGATGTTGTAAACAAACACGGACGGAATTTAATAATTATAATTTTTTTTTTTTTAATTATTTTGCAAATTAGTCCACAGGAAAAATTATTTATCGTAATATATAATAATCAATAGAGGATTGATTCTATAATACATGCGCTATCTGCATAAATTAAAATATCATGTTTAATATTGTACGACCAGGCAACGCCGGACGGCCAACTAGTAATATATATATATATATATATATATATATATATATATATTACTAGCTGGCCGCCCGGCGTTGCCTGGTTGTACGATTCAGCCACTCTGATCAGTCGTAGACGACGAAACCCGTGTCAGTGGATAATTATATTTAAAAAAAAAACATTTTTTTAAATGATAATATATATATCGCTCCCCATGTGGGGCTACCAAATTGGTTAAAGGGAAAATTATTCCCAACTCGCATTTAGGTAAAAATGCACTTTCGTAAATAATTGAATTCATTCAAGACATATCGCAAAAACAAATAATATATATATATAGAGAGAGAGACTAAGATTTTATCTTAGTAAGACCGAAGACAATTGTTGCAGAATAAATGTTATCCATCATGTATTGTAATAGCGTGTGTATAAATGTGCGTATGTGTGCACAAAGACTCCCGAGAATGAGAACAAACATGTAAGGCATGAGAACTATAGACTATTTTGCCGTTAAAAACTGTTGACCTCGAATGAGTGTTTAATGCTAAATTAATGGTTGAACATGTTTAATCTGTATTCATTTTCGCATTAAATACTAATCCCTATTCTTCCCTTATTGTGCATTGAACAATTACCACGATACTTAGTTCGCTTCACCGTATCATAAGAAAGATCCATACAAAGTTTCAGCCAGAAAATCTGGAACGGATGGACAGACAGACTAAGGGAAGTCTATAATATAAATATCACCTGTTTGTTTAAATGTATGTATATATGTATGTCTGTATATGAGAAGAGGTACCATTTAAAGTACGCGCAAGTCATATAATGTGTGTTATATGTGTATGTATACTAGTGACCGTCTTCAATGCCATGTCTGTTTGAGCGTGTGAATTTTGCCGGCAGGACTAAAGTCATTTTCGGCTCATGGACTTTCAGTGCCTGAGGGAGTGGCACTCGTCTGATAAGACGTTACAATCATTATGTACGTATATACATATATCTGCCAAAAACTTTTGACAGACGCGTCGGACCATGACGAAACCTGCATCGTTTTAAACATCGGACTTTCGTACGACAAATATCGAAAAATTGGCTAAAAACATGAATAGCTTCCCCCTCAACGGGCAGTTTTCTATTTGGAGAGCATCGCTTTTTTCGCAGTCATCCACTCTTTTCGATTGACTAGCCTTAATGTGTACGTTCGTTACTTTTGGTTTTGCGATGGACGCAACAGCAAAGACGTCACTTTTTTTCACGTTCTTTTCCTCCTTTGCGATACGGGTTCTTGCCTGCGTGCTTACTACCACTTTTTTTTTTTTATTGCTCACCACACTCCTCCAAACACTGTGCAACGCTGAGTACCCAGGCTGGTATAATATAAACTCTCTCCCTCTCAATGTTTATTCTACTTTTCAATTAATCAAGAACTAATCAAACTACATCTTTAATTTAATAGCTTTGAATACTGTTATCTAAACAGATGTTAGTGATTTCGAATTTTTTTTTTCATCCATATTTAATGAGAATAGAAACGGGTGAATTAATTAACCAGTTTTATTTTTATTCATTGCACTCGATAGATGATTTCTGAAATGGTTATTTCGCTTCCATACATTTTTTTAGCAGTTTCTACTTGGGTGTTTATAGACTTGCTGCTTTTTAATTCCTTTACATTTTTTCATTCTCTCTTATTTATTTCCCTCTTTTTCGGTCAACCTCTTTTTTTTCTGTGTCTTTTTTTTCTGTGTCTTTTTTTTCTGTGTCTTTTTTTTCTGTGTCTTTTTTTTTCTGTGTCTTTTTTTTCTGTGTCTTTTTTTTTCTGTGTCTTTTTTCTGTCTTTTTTTCTGTGTCTTTTTTCTATCTTTACCATTCTTTTTCTGTTGCTTTTTTTTTATTCCTGTCACTTTTTTATACTTGTCGCTTTTTTCCTGTAGCTTTTCCCCCTCTCTCAAGTTAATCCTTCTCTCTCCCTTTCTCATGTTCCTTCTCCCTCATGTGTTCGTCCTCGCTTGCTCTGTCACAAGTTGGTCCTCGCCCTCTCTCTCTCTGTCTCACGTTAAACCACGCTCCCTCTCCCTGTCGTGTTCAGCCTTTCTCTCTCTTCTCTCTCCCTGTCGTGTTCAGCCTTTCTCTCTCTTCTCTCTCCCTGTCGTGTTCAGCCTTTCTCTCTCTTCTCTCTCCCTGTCGTGTTCAGCCTTTCTCTCTCTTCTCTCTCCCTGTCGTGTTCAGCCTTTCTCTCTCTTCTCTCTCCCTGTCGTGTTCAGCCTTTCTCTCTCTTCTCTCTCCCTGTCGTGTTCAGCCTTTCTCTCTCTTCTCTCTCCCTGTCGTGTTCAGCCTTTCTCTCTCTTCTCTCTCCCTGTCGTGTTCAGCCTTTCTCTCTCTTCTCTCTCCCTGTCGTGTTCAGCCTTTCTCTCTCTTCTCTCTCCCTGTCGTGTTCAGCCTTTCTCTCTCTTCTCTCTCCCTGTCGTGTTCAGCCTTTCTCTCTCTTCTCTCTCCCTGTCGTGTTCAGCCTTTCTCTCTCTTCTCTCTCCCTGTCGTGTTCAGCCTTTCTCTCTCTTCTCTCTCCCTGTCGTGTTCAGCCTTTCTCTCTCTTCTCTCTCCCTGTCGTGTTCAGCCTTTCTCTCTCTTCTCTCTCTCTCTCCTTGTCGTGTTCAGCCTCTCTCTCTTCTCTCTCTCTCTCTCTCCTTGTCGTGTTCAGCCTTTCTCTCTCTTCTCGCTCACTCTCTCTGTCCGTCGTGTTCAGCCTTTCTCTCTCTTCTCGCTCACTCTCTCTGTCCGTCGTGTTCAGCCTTTCTCTCTCTTCTCGCTCACTCTCTCTGTCCGTCGTGTTCAGCCTTTCTCTCTCTTTTCTCTCTCTCTCCGTCGTGTTCAGCCTTTCTCTCTCTTTTCTCTCTCTCTCTCCGTCGTGTTCAGCCTTTCCCTCTCTTTTCTCTCTCTCTCTCCGTCGTGTTCAGCCTTTCTCTCTCTTCTCTCTCTTCTCTCTCCCTGTCGTGTTCAGCCTTTCTCTTTCTTCTCACTTTTCTTTCCACCCCTCTCTCTTTCTTTCCACCCCTCTCTCTTTCTTTCCACCCTCTCTCTTTCTTTCCACCCCTCTCTCTTTCTTGCAACCTCTTTCTCTCTGTCTCTCTCTATATATACGTTTTTCGTTGTCTCGGCCATTTTTACATTTTATTTTAGTATATCTTTTTTTCTAATTTTCCTTTAAAAACAAATTCTGATTCGTTGTCTCTTTTATTTTGTCAACCTTCATCAAATCTAATGATTTTTTCCTTTTCCTCTGATAAAAAATTTCTTCTCCTTTACCTTTACACATTGATTTTTTTTCTTGAAAACAAATTCTATCAGTTTTACTTTTCACTCTTTTTTATTCCTTCATTTATTTCTTTCATTAGCTTTTTATCATTTATTCATTGTTTTCAGCTTTTCATTTTCACTTTACTTCACTCTTATTTAATCAACTTATTTCTCACACAATTTTTCTTGAAACTTCTCTTTTTCAACATGGAAAAGTTACTCCTGATTAAGCGAGAAAAGGAAACAAACATTTTTTCCTCCCAAAGTTCAGTGGCTTCATTTTTACTAACCTTGAATTGTTTTTCTTAACTGCATTCGCAGATGTTGTTTTGAAGTTCAGACACCTGTGCTAATCCAGAGCTGAATTTATTATTAAGAAATGCATAAGCATTTATAGCAAGTACTCGTCTGCTTACCACCACAGCAACGAATTCCGTGCTTGTCTGTCCTTCACTCTCTGTTCCAAACGCCAAATTGAACTTCTTGCGCTACCAGATCAGGCTGTCTGAAGTTATTGGCTTCCTAAGACGAAATACACCTAACATTGATGCATTTTGTTTTTCTTGTTCTTTTTTTCAAAACTTAACCAAAAACAACCTACTATTCCCCCTTTTTCTTATTCCCATTTCTCCTTCACTTCCTGACTGATTTCCAAACTTAAAATGTACCAAACATTAATAATGTGACCCTTTTCCCTCTCCCATTGCAAAACTCATTCATGTTCTGCAGCCAAACAACCAAACCAAACTCTAAAAATTAAATATTTAAAGATATAAAGAACTTGAAGCATAAAAAACTGTTTCCAAAATAACTGGATTCAGCATTGAATAACCCGAAAAGGGTTGATATGCCGTAAAACAAAACCACAAAACCAAACCAAATTGAACTTCCATTAGCACATCTTTTCTTAGCACATCCCATCTGTGAAATGAAATAACGAGTTTGCTTTCCAACTGACTGCAGAATGATCTTCAAATCTAATATAAACAAAAACCTGAGTCGTCCTATTCGAAAATAAAGTGTTTGATTTTTTTGTCTCTTTTACCCACTGTTTCCAATCCTCTTGTGACAGTGACCATTGTCTAACAAATAACCCATTTCTCGGCTGAGCTCCGATCTATGATTCCTCCCTATAAAACGTTTGCAGCAAATATTCGCCTTGCTGCAACAACTGCCAACAATTTCATTCACACCCTATCGGTACCTAGAACTAAACGAAAATCCATGGGCAGTTTATTTCCCAGAACCGTCCATCTGAGGAACGCAATATCGGGTGCCTGTTTCCTGACTGACTATAACATGGTTGTCTTCAAATCACATGCGAGTTCGCACTTTTGAAAATTTGCACAAACATTAAACATGATATGAGTAAAAACGTAAGAAAACGGATTTTCTGGGAAAACTACAGTTGCCTCCTAGGGGTGCCTTTTAGGTTTAAATGACTAAAATTGACATTTTTGTGCTTATTAAAAAAACTGATGGCTTGGACTTTTATAAAACTATCAGAAAAGTTGTAACTGATTTCTATTTAATTTTGTTTGTCTATACTTCGCTATAACTCTTCGGTGTGCCCCAGGGGCTCTTTTAGGGCTAATAAAAAAACACTCTATTTTTGGGACTCTTTTAGCATATTTTTCCAAAATTTTCTGTGTATGTCTATTTAGCAGTTTGTCATAGTGCTGAATTCAAATTTACAAATGTTAAGGCCTTGGGGACTTTTGGGACTAAATGGGGGGGGGGTAAAATGATGAACTTAGTCATGTCTTTTTTGAATGGTACAGAACTCAAATTTACATATGTTAAGGCCTAAAACTGTTTATTTTCACCAGGATTTGACGTCCCCTGAGGCTAAATGGGGGGTGAGTGCTGAATTTAGTCATTTTCCTTTATGCCTCGTTCACTGTGCATTCACGTGGGACTATGCATGCTTCACTTGTTTTTGCTTTTGTTTCATTTTTTTTTTCATTCGATGCTTTAAAAAATCAATGGTCCCCATTCCTAGGGCTAATAATACTTGATCCCTATATGAGATCAAATAATAGCTTTAATGCAGCATAATCACGTTTAACACACCAGTTCCAATTGGATCACCAAATTTACGCAATGTTGAACCTAGTCAGTATTTAATGGGTGACCAATTGGGACTCCCAGTTCTTTAATGTGCTCTCCACTTATCTCGGCCTTGTTTTCAGTCGTTCTGAACTTCTCCTTGCAAATGGACTCAAACAGTGCCGATTTAGGAGAGTTGTGGTTGGAGATTGCTCAACCTTTGCCTCATAATTACACACGCAGTTGCCCCTACAGGGGTTATCTTTGGTCTTTCAAGACTGAACAGAAGTATCTATATGAAATGCGTAGATATTTGAACATTCCATTGTACTTTTCTTTTATCTCTCAAATGTTGAGATACTAAGAAATAAAAAACATAAATCAGCCTCTCTGTTATTAATCGATTAACTATGTTAGAGTATATATTTCTTGTGGTTTCTCGGTCTTACTGGATTCCAGGACAAGAATTCAACCAGTCTGGTGGAGTATCCAACTTAGTGTTATTAAAAGCAACATCATTTAGAGAAGGTGTATCCATCCTCATGTAAAGTAACCATACTAAAAAGATTTTATTTGTACTTCGAAAATTACGTTATTTTGAATTTTTAGTCAGCGATCACTTGAAGGGAGGAAGTATCCTCGGGCCAGGTTGTCCTCACAATCACCTGCACAGAGAGACCTTACATACACGAGGGCAGTATCTAGTAAGCAAATAGTCTAAAAGGTTAAAAAAAATCAAGGATACGATTGCTAGTAAATATCTGATGTAAATTTGCATAGCAACGTAACATGTACACAGAAAATCGGGGTCAGTGTATGCACTCAGATATCACCCCAACTGTCTATACATTAGAATGATCGCGACGTGATATGGTTCAAAGAGAATGAGAATCTCTGCTTGTATATAAAATGCACGTTGTGTGTGTGTGAGTTCACTATGGATTCCTAAACGGCTGGGCCGATCTTTTTTCTTTTTTTTTTTAAATTGCACACGAACGTACTTTATGGATCCGAGAGTATTCTTAGATATGTTTTGTGTCTGAATATTTCCAATAAGTATTGATAATCGAAGAAATCCTATTAAAGAAGGAGCAGTCCGATTTTGAATAAAATTAACACTTTTATACAACCTAACATCACAAGCGCGTTTGAAAAGTTTTATCAGCACACAAGCAGAAGGGAGACTAGCGTGTTAATCTGGTGAGCTGTCTCCTCTTGTATACAAATAAAAGTGTTTAGAGTGATCTCCCCTTTTTGCTTGTTGTTATGGTTTCCCTTGACAAAACGGCGGTTTAGCTAAGAGTGGGTGTCTGTGGGTTGAGTAAATTAACATTGATATCAGAAGCTGTCTTTTTTGTTTGGCAAACGCTGAAACACACACCTTGGAAATGAAGAAATATACGCTGAATGATAGCAAGATCTAGGCATATGGTCTATATATATAAACTTATCTAATAAAGAACAGGGCCATGCTGTGGTTGTCATTAACAAAAAATATAAGAGAATGTTTTCGACATTTGACAATGACGGATATCGCTGGAGCAAGTAGGTTAAATATAATTATTGGACAAAATTTACTTGCTGAACCAAGATGCGATGGCAGACATGTATTTAAAGGAATTTTATTTCTACAAAATGGCGGTCGGAGTTAATATAAGTGGAGTTTTAGTACGATGTGAATTTCTGTATCAACAATTACAGAAATTTAGAATTGCTCTACTAGATAGAGTTTAGGTCTTTTTCATTCTAAATGCAGCAAATGTATTGGAGGAAAATGAAAAGTGAGCAAGAACATGTATTAACATATGCGACAATGAAGAAAGTATTTTCTGATATTTCATTTGCAGAATGTAAAACTATCTCTGCTATCAAAGAAGTTGTAAACAGTAAATTTTAGTAGATAAAGAAGAATGAAGGAACAAAAAACATGGTAGGATATATAAAGTAAATCCTAAGGACAAACAAGGTAAGATAATGTTTTAAATGTGATTCAATCAATCGATCCAGTAGATATCTCACTGGTGATGCAATTCTCTACCTAAATAAGAGCCAGGTACGTTCAAGGATGGAGTATTGTTGCCAAATCTGGGCAGGAGCTGCTAGAAAGACCTTCTGTCCGAGATGTACAAGTTTCGATTCTAGAAATAACATCAACACTGTTGTGAATACAGACCAGGTGAATTTTATTTTGTTTAATGATGATTCATGCTATCGAATATTTTTTTTTTACATGGTAGTCACCACTTATCAAGGCCCGGAAGCCACTCGAGGATAAAGGTTATTGTGTGTACAGTAATCAATGGCATAGTATCATAGTAATCGATCGTTAGTATTGGAGATTTGATGCAGTGTATTACTTAAGGGGGCGGTTCATCAGGAATTTGTTTATGTTGGACTTGAAGACATCCAAGTTTAAGTCAGATGGGAAACAGGTAAACGGAAGAGAGTTCCATAGGCGTGCACTTCTAAGAAAAAAGCTTTGTTCATGGAATCTACGGTTTGGTTTTGGCACAGATAAAGAGTGAGGAAAATTTCTGATAGTGATTTCAGCTAGACGGGTGTTTATAGTGAAAGATTGGCGAGGTGGTACCAGAGATTGGAGCTCAGACGAGCACTTGCCATGGAAGTAATGATAAAACAAAGACAGGCTCGCAACGTCTCTTCTGTGGGAGAGAGGTTGCATGGAAGAGAAAAGGGCATCCCCCACTAAACCACGAAGTCTATTTTGTACTCTGTCAAGGCAGGATAGGCTGTTTTTAGCAGCTCCTGCCCAGATGTGGCAGCAGTACTCCATCCTTGGACGTATATTGATAAAGGATTCTTATTTTAATGCAAAAATGTCTAATCTTGGATATGGCAGTGTTGGACTCTGTTTGTTTATGAACTATTGCTTGAGAACTTTGATAGATTAAATGGCAAAGATAAGCGGTTGTTGGAAACTGTTAGCTCTAACAGAATTTTTTGTTTTGGAGATAAGGTTAAGAGCTGTTAGAACAGTGAAGTTTCCTGTAACAATAGGGGGTTTTAGAGGTACCAGAGGTTATATTGAGGTTGACATTGTCGAAAGTCATATAGCTCTGTTAAGTTATACATCAATGAAAACTGCAAAATTTCTACTAAATTTTACAAACTACGGCTGACGCATTTTTGAAAGAGATTGTTTTTTTTTTTTACAAAGGTGTCACCACTTATCAAGGCCCAGGAGCCACTTGAGGATAAGGGTTAATAAGTGTACAGTGGTCAATGGGACAATGAAGTAGTAATTGTTAGTAGTGATACAACTGAATTAATCAGGAGTTAACTCGTTTGAAAGGAATAGTGTGTGCACACGACAATGCATTGTTTCATTTGGCACAATGCCACAAGTGGCTTGAGGGCCCTGTCGGTGGGGCATTAGAATACGCCGACTGCCCCCCCCCTCCTGCAGAGAGTAAAAGTCCCTCAATGGGGGTCCTGGATATGACAAACTATATCCAGTGGTGAGGCCCCAGCTTGTGGGCTTTGAGGAGTGTGGAGCCACCCTTTAGTTACCATTGCTCCCAGGTCCACTCTGACCCGGAGTGGTAGTACCTGTTAGGGTCCCAACTATGGGTTAAATAGAAACCGACGTGAAAACAGCAAATATATTCTATTAAAAAAAAAATTATTCAAAATCTTTGAATTCGGCATTAAGTAACTTGAAAAGGGTTGATATGCCGTAAAACAAAACCAACCAACCAACCAACAAGTGGCTTGATAGGCATTCTGGTAATACATGAAAATGACTCCATATTCTGTGAAACTTATATTGCTGGTGTTTTGTGAAAACCAGAATTCCTAAAATAAAAACAAAATACCATCTTCATAGCGTCTATTTCAATTGGCTAATTAACACGACAATTCAACCACTTGAAATCCGGCCTGTCAAATTGCAACTGTCAAGAGAAACTATCATTCGTTATACATCTGTTTATTTTTTAAATTTCTCAACCATTCATTATTTTAACTAAACTAACCATTCCTACTATTTAATAAAGACTTCAATAAAGACCAATGTTTATTCATTTGTGTGTGTATGTATGTATGTATGTATACATATATATATATATAAATATCTGCCTCTTTGAGAACTGTGCTGTCACTCATACACACACGCACAAATATAAGAACGTTTAGTCATTTAAATTTCCCCCCGCGCATTTTGCACAAAAATAAGTTCTCCAGCAACGACATAATTTCAAATACGCACACACGCTTTTCCTACAACAACTAAAGTAAAACGAACATATTTCTGACAGATGTAGTTGAAGACGGTATAACATGACACAAGCGACCAGTGATGAAATTTAGAAGATTGTCTTTTTAACGCTTTTCTAACAACCAAATTATCAGCAGTAGCAATCTTGTTTTGGAGCCGGTCTGAAAAGTATTTAAACGCATCAAACATTCTTTCTTCCCTCCTTTTTCCCTTCTTTCTCGCTCCGACGTGACACGAGTACATGCCTCTCGTTTTCATCTCATCGTCGTTTTCAAAGCTGTCAAAACCATAATGACACACGCCACGCGGGAACTCAGAAATCACACTTATGCATGCACGCACCCATTCCGTACATTTTCTATAAGAATTAGTAACAACGGGCCACTTTCCTCATGGGACATTTGAATAAGGCAAATTTCGCCAGCTAAAACACAAACCTTGAAATAAGGACATTATTTTCACACAAGACTTTCACCTTCTAATCTGATGAATTTAACGAAGGACTTTCATCTAACATTCTAATCATAATGATTTCTCAAGAACTTTTTACCGATCGGATCTTTGCTTGTTCAACTTGTAATTTTTTGTTCAAAAATAAATGCGGTTCATTTTAAACGAGAAAGAGGTGTCATTTTGTTTTATTCCTTTGTTTTTTTTTTATTATTTCGTTTAGGGCAGAGAAATTTAATTTCATTTAAACTTCTTTTCCCCTATAGAACTCGGTTCTTACTGTTGAGCACTTTACGTTGAAATGAAATATGTTGGTCACTTAAGCCCACGTGCATAGATTGTGATGTTAAAATCTCATGATCACTCTCGGCCTTCTTGGATAACATTTAAGATTTATATAAATGTTATTTCAATTATATTTATCGTCACTGTTGATATAGACCGAGCGGTTTGTTCCTTGCTAATGGAGTCGGAGATGGCTTCATAGCCAGGTTCGAATCTCACGACCAGTAGTAATCATAACTCCCTGCACTGATGATTCCTGAAAGGATGAAACACTGGTGTCTGTAGGTATTAAAAATAATTATATATTGTCTCTGCGTGTGCGGAACGGTCTCTATAAAACTAGCCCCCAAATTTGGTCGACAGACTTAAAATTTAGGGAAATCCAACCTGTGGAACAGCACATTACCGTCTATAATGAATTTGGAAAGAAACGTTCACTCTATTTCCGTAATGAGATGTGAAATATATTTGTTTACATATGTCAATTTATGTTTTATTGTTTAAAACTTGGACATTTTTAACGTTTTATTTGTATATTTATAAAACTTCGGGCTGAAATATTTTATATGAATTGTGCTGCGAACACAAGCGAATCATATTTTCCCCATCATTTATAACAAAGGGTGAACATTTGTATTTTCATATTGCCAGAGAAAAAAAGGGGAAGAGGTCAGTGCGTATATCAGTTGGATAAGTCAAAAAAAGGCGGAAATGACAAACTAAATTTGGATGCCACAGATGTGAAAAGGAAGTTCGATCAAAACAATTCATTAGTTCCGAGAAAATATTGTACGTGGCTTTTCTTAATCAGCCTCGTTTTCAAACTGAAAAGAAAATGCTGTAAGTAGCTTGAAACAACAATTCAAACTAAATAATTAAACAGAACTATAAGTTAGTAACAATTCAATACCTATATCTGTGTCCAGCGTCATTCCCCCCCCCCCTCTCTCTCTCTCTCTCTCTCTCTCTCGGTCATAATGCTTCCGTCCTCCTCAGTGTGCCATCTTTCTTTCTTTCTCCTCTGTGCGCCCCCATTCTTTATCTATTTCCGTCACCATTCTTTCCTTCTGTCTCTCTCTCCTCGTTCTCTCCCCTCTACCGAATAAAGACGGCATTATCGTTAGCATATTCCGAGCAGGTTACGTAAACCACTAGAAGGTGCCGTACAAAAGCTTTTTTTTTTATATCGAACATTAAAATAACGGTATTATTAAGAAAGCCATTCTTAACATATGGGTTATGTTACTTTAATTATTTCATAATATCACCTAACAAAATAATAAACGAAAGATACCGTTTGCTAATTGTCGACTTCTGCAATTTAATTAGCTACGCGTTTCGGCAGCTTCGATCGGTTTACGTAACTTGTCGAGAATATCCCGACGGTGACGCGATCCGTATTCTGCAGAAGTACTTAGTTTAGAATTCACACTAATCAGCACCAATGAAATATTAAGTCTGGCTAATAACAAAATTGATCCTGAATTAATCTAAGATAACAAAGTGTTCAATTAGTAAAAAAAAAAAAAAAAATATCGGTTTCTTCTTTTATTAAAAGCTGATTAAAAGGAATAAAATTAACGATTTGTAGAATTATGAAAGTATTGTTGATCTTGTTCGGTTTTCATTTTAATACTTTTAAGCTTTTAAGAAATTGCACAAAAACTAGCATAACAAGTGTCAGCCATTTGCATTTGCTTGATTGGTGTCTGCGTTGAAATTCCTGTGAAAGAAAAGAGTTGAAATTAAACCAACAGAATCCGAGATCAAAACATTTTCGTTGATTAACTAAATGGAAGCTAAATCAACATTTTCTTATCCATTGTTTTTGTTAGAATTGATACTCTGATGTTATTCCCACCCTCTTAATAGGAAAAGAAAAAAGATTGAATAGAATTTGTAAAATGCAAGAAATAACACAAGGAAAAAAGAAAAATAATTCGGACCGTAGGGAAAATTACCTCTTTTCTATTTTTTTTATTTAAGTAAACTATGAACATTCGCAAGTTTTCTCTATATATAAAAGGCAAAATGTGTATGTGTGTTTGTGTATGTTTGTATGTCTCGCAAAAACTTTCGACGGAACCGACGGATTTTCGCCAGATCAGTATCATTTTGAAGCTCGAATCTTTGGCCGACAAATATCGAAAAATCGGTTAAAAACATTAATTCCTTCACCCTCAACCAGACACTGTTTTATAGGGAGGGAGCAAAAAAATCGTTCCTTCGTGACAAGATTACAATATACGCACGCGCAAATGATGTCGTGGATTGAATTAGTGTAAATATTATAAAAACCGATCCCTTTCAGTGACGTTTTCTTGGCTCAGTTGGTTAAAGAGCAGCGTCAATATCTAAAGGTTGCGAGTTCGAATCGTGATGGAAGATATCTTTTTTTTCGATTTTTAAACTTTTAATATTAAAACAAGGTTATTTTTTCTTTTTTTCCGAACATCGTATGCTTCACGTTCGCCGATTTTTTACAAGTTTAACACACACACACACATCTAGATTGTTTCGATTATTGAAACAGTTCGTTTTTACATCACGTACCCTGTTTTGTCAGATTTTCTAAAGAAGTTTATCATCGTTTTTTTTTAATTGTTTTGATTTACACCCCCCCCCCACACACCAACACACCTCGATTAATTTAATTTCACACCTACAAACACGCAGGCTAGTTTTAAATAAAAAGCAATAATCATAAAGTACATCCTTTGCCTTAGTCCGAATCGATGTTTTAGAGAAGAGAGCAGTCGATAATCCAATAATTTTGTCAAAAAGTATTGTGCGTACCCTAAGCTAGACACTAGCCAAAATACCACACTCACATTGTGTCTTAATCTTACCTAGATGTTCTTTAATTTGTTTTGAAATTATTTTATTGGTCCACTGAAAAATGGAGAGTGGACCTGTAAATTCACCCTCGTCCGTCCGTTTTTTCTCAATAACCATGCCTTGGAATTCTTTTGAAATTTGCACAAACATTAAACATGACATGAGTAAAAATGTAACAGAACAGATTTTCCGGGACCCCCCCCCCCACATAGGGGTGCCCTTCAGGTTAAAATAGTTAAAATTGACGCTTTTGTGCTTCTTAAAAATTGATGTCTTCGATTTTTATAAAACTTTCTGAAACGTTGTAACTGATTTCTATATAAGTTTGTTTGTCTATACTTCGCAATAACTCTTGGGTGTGCCCCAGGGGCTTTTTTATGTCTAATAAAAAGACTCCATTTTTGGGACTATTTTATCATATTTGTCCAAAAAATTTGGTGTATGCCTATATAGCTGTTTTGCATGGTGCTGAACTCAAATTTAAATAGGTTAAGGCCCTGGGGACTTCTGGGGCTAAATGATGGGGGCGGGGGGCAAATGATGGACTTAGTCATTTTTTTTTTTTTTTTTGCATGGTGCAGAACTCAAATTTACATATTTTAAAGCCTAAAACTGCACGGTTTGTTCATTTTCGCCAGGATTTGACGTCCCCTGAGGATTTTTAGGGCTAAATTGGGGAGGGGCAAATGCTGAATTTAGTCATTTTTTATGACTCGTTCACTGTGCACGTGAATCATGCATGCTTACTTGTTTATATTAAAAAAAAAAACTTAATCGCGTGGAGTCGGACAACATTTACAGATATTTATTTTAAAGACAAATTGAAATGACTGACTTATTTACATAACCCAGAGAGATTCGCCAACAAGCTTGGGAACAAGTCTGCCACTTATAGTGTAACCACGCTGGCTCAGTCGGTTAGTCAGTCAGTCACACACAAGCACAGTAATGACAGGACGTACACTAAACCTAAGTCCCAGTGGCTACACGTTTATCTTCGTCTAGTGATGGACCCTTTCGAAAAGTAACTAGATACTTATTAGCTACTAGAAATTACCGCTATGATATTAAGAACGCACAAAACGCACACAACCCTAAGTTTGTGTGGTGGAAACTTTTTATGCTGTTGACTAGTTTTTTGCGTCTGTTTCTCCGTGTATCTCTCCGTGTGTGTGGGTGCGTCTCTCTGTCTCTCTCTCTCTCTCTCTGTATCTCTCCGTGTGTGTGCATCTTTTTTTCTTTTCTTTTTACACAATGATCACCACTTATCAAGGCCCGGAAGCCACTCAGGGATAAGGGTTATTGCAAGTACATTACGTTAGTGTGGAGATTTGATGAAGTGTTTAATTAAGGGGGCGGTTCATTAAGAATTTGTTAACATTGGACTTGAAGACATCCAAGTTGTAGTCCGGTGGGAAGCAGGCAGACGGAACAGAGTTCCACAGGCGTGCAGTTCTAAGAAAGAAGCTTTGTTCATGGAATCCACGTTTTGATTTAGGCACAAATATAGAGTGGGGGAAATTTTTAACAGTGGATTCAGCTAGACGGGTTTTTTTCGTGAAAGTTTGGCGAGGGGGGATCAGAGATTGGAGTTCAAAGGAGCACCTGCCATGGAAATAACGATAAAACAAGGATAGGCTCGCAACGTCTCTTCTGTGGGAGAGAGGTTGCAGGGTAGAGAAAAGGGCATCCCCCACTAAGCCACGAAGTCTATTTTGTACTTTGTCAAGGCAGGATAGGCTGTTTTTAGCAGCTCCTGCCCAGATATGGCAACAGTATTCCATCTATCTATCTCTCTCTCTCTCCCTCCCTCTGTATCTCTCCGTGTGTGTGCGTCTCTCTCTCTCTCTCTCCGTGTGTGTGCGTCTCTCTCTCTCTCCGTGTGTGTGCGTCTCTCTCTCTCTCCGTGTGTGTGCGTCTCTCTCTCTCTCCGTGTGTGTGCGTCTCTCTCTCTCCGTGTGTGTGCGTCTCTCTCTCTCTCTCCGTGTGTGTGCGTCTCTCTCTCTCTCCGTGTGTGTGCGTCTCTCTCTCTCTCTCCGTGTGTGTGCGTCTCTCTCTCTCTCCGTGTGTGTGCGTCTCTCTCTCTCTCTCTCCCCGTGTGTGTGCGTCTCTCTCTATCTTTGTTTGTCTGTCTGTCTGTCTCTGTCTCTCTCTCTCTCTCTCTATATATATATATATATATAGAGAGAGAGAGAGGGAGAGAGAGAGATATCCGTGTGTGTGGGTCTCTCTCTCTCTCTATTCTTCCGTGGATCCTTCTCTCCGTGTCTCCCCGTGTATCTCTCCGTGTAGCTATCTGTATCTCTTTATTACTCTTTATCTCTGACTTTCTCTATATATCTCTCAACCGTGTGTGGCCATAAAATTGAAATAGAAACTATAGTTATTTAAAACGAAAATGCTGTCACTTATTGCAATCAACAAATGCAACCATAAACATAACAGACGCTTTCATTTCATATCTTGATTGAAATCAAATGCGATGCAATATTAAAATATTTATTTCCACTTAATACAAGCATCAAATGGTATTCAATTTACTGGTTTTGCCTGATTTTATACTCGAACGTTGCCAAACGTTGTATTGATTTCTAATGCATACGAAACAATGATGCAATGTTTGTCTAATGGGAATGCACGACTTTGTAGCCAAGCATTTCAACAGTGAGTTAACATCAAAGTCGATAGAAAGATGACACGTTGTTGAAAACAAAATGGGGAAAAAAGTTCGAAAGCAAAAGGTCTTGTTCATCCTTATTTACTTATCTCCCCACGAGGACATAATTATATGGAATAATTCAGAAAGAGTAGCAACCTTGGTTGAAGTGAGTGTCCCTAATGATGGAGGTCTGAACAGAGCGGAAAGGGAGAAACATACCAAATATCAAGGTCTCATGCATGATATGAAAAGAAACTGAAATCTTAGGGAGATATCAATCATACCAGTTATTATAGGTGCTACAGGGTTTATGAAGAAGAACCTGAAGTCCTGCATAACTAATATTCCTGGTGAACCAAGTGCAAAAGAGATCCAGACAATTGCACTTAAGGGAACAGCGAGGATACTAAAATGAGCTCCGGGTTAGTTTTAATTAAACGGTAGGCCAATGTTGGCAGCTGATTTTGGGTGCCCCATCATAAAAAAAAAAAATCCGTCTTTAATGTGAGGCAAATCCAGCTTTTCAGAAAAGGAGAACTCTTAATTGAAACTAAGATTTAAAAATGTTCCTCAGTCTAGCAGGATTTCTATTTAACTGGCCGTCAAATGTACACACGATATGGTTTCTTTGTTTTACAGAATATCAACCGCTTCCGAGTTATTTAGTGCAAAAATCCAATCAGTTTTGTAAACATCATTTCTATGTTCCGTTTGCTTAGCTTGTTATGTACTGGACAGTTAGGCATGTAGAAAATAAGACGAATGTATTTCTAATATTGAAAACGAGGTTGATGACAGAAACTCTCACGTAAGATAAGAATTAAATAGTGGAAATTTCCTTTAGTGATATAGTGAGAGCTGAGTGTCCTGTCAGTTACGTCACGGACGGGAAGTCGCTAGTGTGATGTGCTGATGAAGCAAAGGTCCTCTTTCAAAGCCAGCTAATCTTTTGATATTACTTCTGTAAACATCCACTAAACTTGTTTTAGTTTTGCATATGTTTCAAAGGGCTCTTCAGTAAATGCTTCTACGAATCCCAGTTTTTATCTAATTAATTTAACCCAACCCAAAACATGCGTAGCTATAATATTTAGTCTATAATAGAAACCTCACCTGTCTGTTTAAATGTATGTATGCCTAAAACTTTTGACAAAGGCGACGGATTTTCATGAGATCGGTATCCTTTTGAAGCTCGACCC